>NW_005871631.1:85637-94769 GCF_000147115.1 Myotis lucifugus
GGCGGAGGGTGGGGTGGGAACTCGGTGGAGGGGAGTTATGGGGGGGAAAAAGAGGAACAAATGTAATAATCTGAGCAATAAAGATTTAATTAAAAAAAAATAAAGTGGGCACAATACCATACTCTCCCTGCCAATTGCCTAGAAATGCATGAAACTGCCCACTCTGGTACATAGAAGTGAGGCACAACAGGCTCAGCCATGCAACTGAAGACAACAACTGAAGTTCCGCAGAGATATCTCAGCTATGGCGGGTTGCCACAGAGAACTCTGGGACCTAATCCCCAAGATGGACCCCCTAGTACAGAGCACAACTGAAAATTAAGCCACCCTTGAAAGGGTCAATGCAAAAAATTCCCTGTGGAGCCACCCACCTTGTGCTCTGGCAGAGGGAGAGTGGAGTGGACTGGAGCTGTGTGAGCAGAAGCCAGGATTGGGGACTCAGAGGGTAGAGCTCAGAAGGCAGAAATCTCCAGTTTCCTGGGGTGAGTCATTCCCTCACACAGCAGAGGACATCTGTCCCACACAGAAATTTGCCTTGTTTCGGGGGAAGACAGTGGACATTCCCTATTGGAAAATACCTTGCCCTGAGGCCACTTAAGAAACTAAAAAAATTAAAAATAAAACAAAACAGTTACCCTCCAGGCAGAAGCAACTGCCCTACCACGTTGAAAAATTCTCACCATACCTCAGGACCACTGCCTGGGGCCACAAGTCAAGTCCAAATCCTATCTTTCTGTAGGTACAAGCTGTCTCTGGAGAATGAGTCTTTGCCTGATCTAATTAGTCAAAAACAACATTTAACACTGTCCTGCACCACAAATTGAGAGGTGTAGAGTATCTACCTAGTACATAGTCACAAATAGCTAAAATGAGGAGACAAAGAAACAACCCCCAAATGAAAGAACAAGAGAATTCTCCAGAAAAAGGGATAAATGAAGCAGAAATAAGAAATGTATCTGTAACAGAGCTCAGAGTATGAAGATAAAGATGCTCAACAACATGAAAAAAGATATAGTAACTGAAAAAAAGACAGTTGGCAATAAAGAATGGCATAACACAAATAAAGAACATTGGAAGGAATAGACAGCAGATTAAGGGAAACTGAGGATCGAATCAGTGAATTAGAAGACAGAATTGAATATATCACTCAATCAGAAAAGAAAAAATGATTAAAAAACAGGAGGATTGCCCTAGCCAGTTTGGCTCAGTGGACAGAGCGTCAGCCTATGAAATAAAGTGTCCCAGGTTCGATTCCGGTTAAGAGCACATGCCCAAGTTGTGGGCTCGATGCCCAGTGGAGGACTTGTGGGAGGCAGCCGATCCATGATTCTCTCTCATCATTGATGTTTCTATCTCTCTCTCCCTCTACCTTCCTCTCTAAAGTCAATAAAATATATTAAAACAAAAACAGGAGGATAGCTTAAGTGAGCTGTGGGACAAAGTGAAATGTAACAATATTAGAATAGCTGCCAGAAGAGGCAGAAAGGAAGAAATGGATATAGAACATGTTTGAAGAAATAATGCAGAAAACTTCCCTAACCTGGAAAAGGAAAAAGTCACACAAGTTCAGGAGGCACAGAGAACTAAAGCAAGAAGAACCCAAAAAGGCCCACGCCCAGACACATAATTAAATTGCCAAGACTTAAAGACAAAGAGAATCTTAAAGGCAAGAGAAAAGCAAACTGTTAACTATAAAGGAGTTCCCACAAGGCTGACACCTGATTTCTCATAAGAAACTCCACAGGCTAGATGGGAATGACATGAAGGACTCAAGGTAATGGAAAGCAAGCATCTGAAACCAAGATTACTATATCCATTAAAGCTATCATTCAAAATCAATGGTCAAATAAAGAGCTCCCCAGACCAAAAAAAAAAAAAAAAAAAAAAAAAAAAAAAGGCTAAAGGTGTACATCACCACCAAGCCAGCATTACAAGAAATGCAAAAGGGGGCAAAAGACCTAAATAGACACTTTTCGGAAGTGGACATAAAGAACCATAGACATATGAAAACATGCTCAAAGTCACTAATCATCCGAGAGATGACAATGAGGTATCATCTCACACCTGAAATGGCTACCAACAAAAAAATCAACAAATGACAAATGCTGGCGAGGATGTGGAGAAAAAGGAACCATGGTGCACTGCTGGTGGGAATGGATACTGGTGCAGCCACTGTGGAAAACAGTATGGGTTTCCTCAAAAATTTAAAAATGGAACTCGCCAAACCGGTTTGGCTCAGTGGATAGAGCGTCGGCCTGCAGACTGAAGGGTCCCAGGTTCGATTCCGGGCAAGGGCATGTACCTTGGTTGTGGGCACATCCCCAGTGGGGGGCGTGCAGGAGGCAGCTGATGGATCTTTCTCTCTCATCAATGTTTCTAACTCTCTATCCCTCTCCCTTCCTCTCTGTAAAAAAACAATGAAATATCTATTTTTAAAAATAAATAAAAATTGAACTCCCATTTGACCCAGTAATCCCACTTTTAGAAATATATTCCAAGAAATCAGAAACACCAATCAGAAAGAATATATGCACCCCTATGTTCATAGCAGCATAATTTACAATAGCTAAGAGTTGGAAACAGCCTAAGTGGCCATCAGCAGATGAGTGGATTAAAAAATTGTGTTATCCCTAGCCAGTTTGGCTCAGTGGATAGAGCATCCACCTGCAGACTGAAAGGTCCCAGGTTCAATTCCAATCAATGGCACGTTCAGGGGGCATGCAGGAAGCAGCCAATTAGTGATTCTCTATCATCACTGATGCTTCTATCCCTCTCTCCCTTCCTCTCTGAAATTAATAAAAAATTTATTAAAAATAATAATAAATAATAAGTAAAAAGTTGTGGTACATCAGCACAATGGCATACTATGCTGCTGTAAAAAAGAACTCTTTCGCGAAGGCCTGCAGCTGGTGTTGACGCGATGTGATTTCTGCCCAGTGATCTGAATGTCAAAGTGAAGAAATTCAATGAAGCGCGGTAAACGGCAGGAGTAACTATTACTCTTCTACGGTAGCCAAATGCCTCGTCATCTAATTAGTGATGCACATGAATGGATGAACAAGATTCCCACTGTCCCTACCTACTATCCAGTGAAACCACAGCCAAGGGAACGGGCTTGGCGGAATCAGCGGGGAAAGAAGACCCTGCTGAGCTTGACTCTAGTCTGGCACGGTGAAGAAACATGAGAGGTGTAGAATAAGTGGGAGGCCCCCGGTACCCCTTCCCTGAGTCCCCTCGAGGGGGCAGGGAGGGGGGCACGCCAGCCTTGCACGCACCCATATGTTTATAGCAGCACAATTCACCATAGCTAAGATCTGGAAACAGTCTAAGTGCCCATCAGTAGATGAATGGATTAGAAAACTGTGGTACATCTACACAATGGAATACTATGCTGCTGTAAAAAAGAAGGAACTCTTACCATTTGTAACGGCATGGATGGAACTGGAGAGCATTATGCTAAGTGAAATAAGCCAGTCAATGAAGGAAAAATACCACATGATCTCACTCATTCATGGATAATAAAGAACATTATAAACTTATGAACAAAAATAGATACAGAGGCAGAGCTGCCTCAAACAGACTGTCAAACTGCAGCGGGAAGGCCGGGGAGGAAAGGGGGGCAGAATGGGGAGGTAAGAGATCAACCAAAGGAATTATAGGCATGCATATAAGCATAACCAATGGACATAAGACACTGGGGGGTAGGGGAGGCCAGGGGATTGTCAAGGGCGGGGGAAAAAGGAGACATGTAATACACATGTAATACTTTAAGCAATAAAACAATTTTTAAAAAAAAGAACTCTTACCATTTGCATCAGCATGGATGCACCTGGAGAGCATTATGCTGAGTGAAATAAGCCAGTAAGAGAAAGATAAATATCACATGATCTCACTCATTTGTGGAATATAATGAACAACATAAACTGATGAACAAAAATAGATCTGCAGCCCCCTAACTGGTTTGGCTCAGTGGATAGAATGCTGGCCTGCAGACTGAAAGGTCCAAGGCTCGATTCCAATCAAGGGCATGTACCTTGGTTGCGGGGACATCCCCAATAGGAGGTATACAGGAAACAGCTCTATCCCTCTCTCTTCCTCCCTATAAAAATCAAAAAAGTATTTTAAAAAACAGAACTATAAACATAAAAGCATCAAACAGACTGTCAAACCTCAGAGAGTTGGCAGGGGAGGGAGGTGGATAAGACATCAACCAAACGACTTGTATGCATACATATAACCAATAGACACAGACAGGAGGGGGTGAGGGTATGTGCTGGGGATAGGAGAGCTGGAGAGGTTAATGGGGGGAAAAGGAGATATATGTAATAACTTACACACTAAAGAATTTAAATTAAGAAAAGAAAAGGAAATGCGAAAGGGATTGCTATAATAAGAAGAAAAAGAGAAACCTAGGCATGCAGAATTAAAATGGCAATAAAGCCCTAGCCCGTTTGGCTCAATGGATAGAGCATCAGCCTTCGAACTCAAGGGTCCCTGGTTTAATTCAGGTCAAGGACATGTACCGTGGTTGCAGGCACATCCCCAGTAGGGGGTATGCAGGAGGCAGCTGATTGATGTTTCTCTCTCATCGATGTTTCTAACTCTATCCCTCTCCCTTCCTCTCTGTAAAAATAGCAATAAAGTATATATTTAAAATGGCAAATAATTACCAGGCAATAATAACCCTAAATGTAAATGGATTAAATGCTCCAATCAAAAGGCATAGGGCAGCTGAATGGATACAAAACCATGATCCAACTATATTCTGTCTACAAGAGTCCCACCTCAGAACAAAAACAGCCTAGTACTGACACAAGAATAGGCATATCTACACTAATAAAAGAGAAAGATGCAAATTGACCATACCTCCGACAAGCTTCCCATTGGCTAATCAGGGAGATATGCAAATTAACTGCCAACCAAGATGGCGGCCGGCAGCCAGGCAGCTGAAGCAAGTAGGAGGCTTGCTTGCTCCAGTGATGGAGGAAGCCAAGGTTCCCCACCTGCCGCTGCCGGCCTCTGAGCTGCACTCAATAAGAAACAATGCTGCAATTATAGAAGCTAAACAAACCCCAGAAACCTGCTTTCAGCCAGCCGGGCTGGGAGCTGGAGCTGCAACAGTGTTTCAATTATAGAAGCCAAACAAAACCAGATACCCTGCTTTCAGCAGCCAAGGTCTCAGAGCTGGAGCCAGCCTCAGAGCTAAAGCCGGCTCTCAGTTCCAGTGACAGCCATAGAAGGTAAATAAATCCCAGAATTAAAAAAAAAAAAAAAGAAGAAGAAGAAGAAAAAAAAAAGGAGAGGTTGGGAGCTTCAGTCACCCGCCAGCCTGAAAACAGCCCTCAGCCCCTCACCCAGACTGGCCAGGCACCCCAGTGGGGACCCCCACCCTGAAGGGGGTGTGACTAGCTGCAAACAGCCATCATCCCCTCATCCAGGCTGGCCAGGCACCCAAGCGGGACCCCCACCCTGATCCGGGACACCCTTCAGGGCAAACCAGCCTGCCCCCACCCGTGCACCAGGCCTCTATCCTATATAGTAAAAGGGTAATATGCACCTGACCCTAACAGCAGAAGGACTGGGAATGACTGGTCACTATGACACACACTGGCCACCAGGGGGCAGATGCTCAATGCAGGAGCTGCCCTCTGGTGGTCAGGGCACTCTCACATGGGAGGAGCTCTGCTCAGCCACAAGCCAGGCTGATGGCTGCCAGTACAACGGTGGTGGTGGGAGCCTCTCCTGCCTCCTCAGCAGCGCTAAGGATGTCCAACTGCAGTTTAGGCCTGCTCCCTGCTAGCAAGTGGACATCTCCCGAGGGCTGCCGGGCTGCCAGAGGGATGTCTGATTGCCAGCTTAGGCCCAATCCCCCGGGGAGTGGGCCTAAGCCAGCAGGTGGTCATACCCTGAGGGGTCCCATACTGTGAGAGGGCACAGGCCCAGCTGGCTGAGGGACCCCCCCACCCCCCGCCTCCCGAGTGCACAAATTTTTGTGCACCAGTCCTCTAGTACTAGAATAATGGAACAGAATAGAGAACCTAGAAATCGAACCAAGCCATTACACTTAATTAACATTTGACCAAGGAGGCCAGAGCATAGAATGGAGTCAACAGTCTCTTCAATAAATGGTGTTGGGATAATTGGACAGACACATGGAAAACAATGAAACTACACCACAAACTTACACCATACACAAGAATAAACTCAAAATGGATAAAAGACTTAAATGTAAGTCATGAAACCATAAAAGTCTACTTACTGAAAGAAAACTTGGCTGTGAAACTTGTTTTATGCGGGCAGCAGCCTCTGGCTGTGAAACAGTTTTATGCAGGCAGCAGCCTCAGAGGTCTTGTGTTGACTGTGCCTTCTGATTGCATCATTGCCTCCTGGGCTTGATGAATCTGTTTTTTGTAAATTTCCTGGCCTAAGTGTACAGTGTCATAAATTCTACAGTCGGGTACAGTAATGTCGTAGGTCTTCATAATCACTCACCAATCACTGACTCCTGCAGAGCAGCCTCTAGTCCTATTCAGGGTCAGTGCCCCACAGGGATGTACCATTTATCTGGCACGCCGCATTTTTACTGCACCTTCTGAATGCTAACTACCATTGCATTACAACTGCCTACAGTATTCAGTACAGTAGCATGTTGTACAGGACTGTTGTCAAGGACGCACAGGCCATACCACATAACCTAGGTGTGTAGTAGGCTATGATAGATCCTTCCTTCCCCCAACTGATGGGCGGAGTACGACGTAACCTGCAGCCCGGAAATACCGGAGTGAATAACCATGTACCTTACATTGACTATACATTGGACCACCAATCCACACCTGCCAAATACCCTAAGCCCTTGTTCCTATATGGACCATACAGTAAGCTACCAATCAGTGTGCGCCAAGTACACTAAACCCCAACCCCTTCCCATTGCGCCCTTCAAAAGGCGTGCCCACCTCTGCACATGCTGTTGTTCTCCCCTTTGCCAGACAGCCCTGCAGGTGCTTCCTTCTAATAAAGCCTGTAGTCCTGGTTTTCGGCCTCTGTCTGATTTTTTCAGGCTACACCATGCAGGTTTGTGTAAGAGAACTGAAAACAACAAAATTGCCTCAGGATGTCCTCCCCAGGTTCAGGGGTGCATGACTGTATGTAACTGAAGTTTCAACTTCTCCCAGGACTAAAATTTCAACCCAATCACTCTGCAACTTGCTGTTCAACACTGATCTGTCTAAAGGACTCTTGATATTCCTTCCCCTAAGGAAAGGTGACCCTGCCTGAAGCAATCCTTTCTTTTCTTTTGCTAATAACCTCTCAAAGCCACTTCCTTTCTGCCTATTGTAAAAGCCTTCCATTTTGAACAGCTTCTGTGAGATTCCATTTACTAGATGGGATGCTGCCCGATTCATGTGTGGGCCACAGTGGCCACATGCTAACCTCACAAGCTCAGGGAAGGCCTCAATGGCGGTCTTGCAAAGTCAGAGACCTAAAGTAACCAGACAGGATGGTCTGAAATTAAACTTTAACTAAAAGCAGTTATGGTGGGTAGTTACATCCTAGGACTGTATCTTCACTGATGACAAGGTAAACCTTTACCTTAACTGAACCCATCTGTGTTTTTGCATCTATAATAACACAAGAGGTCGGTTGGTCGGATGCAAGAAATTCGTGCAAGAGTAGGGCTCCCTTCCCCCGGCTGCCAACACCAGCTTCGCTCTGGCACCTGGGACCCAGGCTTCTCTTGCCGCCCTGGCTTCATCCGGAATGTCCTCAGGAAAGATGTCTGGTCTAATTAGCATATTACACTTTTATTATTATAGAAACCCTTGAAATGTCTGGGTAACTTGTAACCTCCCTTTTTCCAGACCCCTTGGGGCACAACTTAAAGTGCCTAGGTGACAGGACAGATACCACAAATTCCTTCATCGTTATCATGTTAATTGTTCCAGCACCCACCTAAGTATGTGTCTACCATTTTACACTTTATCCAATCCCAGAGTCCCCCCGCCCTTTGCTTTCTCCCGCCTCTCTAATCAATCACCAGTGGATTTCATGTAACCCAAGTAAGTCCCTTCCTTTGATTTCAAAATATAAAAATATAAGAGAAACCGCCATTCCCTGGAGCATTATCCCAACCCGTTGAGATACTGCTTCCCTGATACTGTTGACAGTTTGGCTCAAATAAACTCACAAAAATTCTTAACAGTGTGGACAAAAGGGGCCACATGCTGACCTGACAAGCTCAGGGGAGGCCTGCATGGTAGTCTTGCAAACTCAGAGACCTAAAGTAACCACAAAGGATGGTCTGAAATTAAACTTTAACTAAAGCAGTTATGGTGGGCAGTTACTTCCTAGGCCAGAATCTTCACTGACAAGGTCAACATTTACCTTAACTGAGCCTATCTGTCTTTTTGCAACTATGATAACATACTCTTGAAATGTCTGGGTAACTTGTAACTTCCTTTTTTTCTGGAGCCCCTGGGGCACAACCTAATTTGTTGGGCACCAGAACAGATACCACAAATTCCTTCACTATCATGTTAATTGATCCTGCACCCACGGCTGAATGTGTGGGTTTTTTTTTCGTTAACATGTGAATGAGGGATCAAGCCAGTCAGACCTTCCAATCCGCTCAGTTGAATTTTGTGTTTAACTGTTTGAAAAGCACCACAAAACAAATAGCTGATAAAGATGCTGTGACTCAGAGAAGAAGATGGCAGTTAGGATTCGGGGGAGAGACTGGAAAAGCAGGCATTTGCTGCAGAGCTAGGCCTGGGGGACAGCGGGTGGACTTGAGAGCCTGCTCCACAAGCATCAAAACTCAAGAGAGCCCTGACCGGTTTGGCTCAGTGGATAGAGCGTCGGCCTGCAGACTGAAGGGTCCCAGGTTCGATTCCGGTCAAGGGCATGTACCTTGTTTGCGGGCACATCCCCAGTGGGGGAGTGTGCAGGAGGCAGCTGATCGATGTTTCTAACTCTCTATCCCTCTCCCTTCCTCTCTGTAAAAAATCAATAAAACATATTTTTTTAAAAAAAAAAAAAACTCAGGAGAAAACGGGGTCCTTCTGGGAGAAAGGAGGGACAGGGGGCCCCACAGACCACAGCTCCTCTGGTGCAAGAACCGCGGGGACTGAGTCA
>NW_005871631.1:95026-135004 GCF_000147115.1 Myotis lucifugus
CGCCCCTCCTCCCCGTCCCCGCGCCCGGCCGCACACTCACCATTTCTAGTTCCTGGGCCTCCCGAGTCCCGCCTGCAGCTCCCACCACCTTGCAGATCACAGATGGACGAATGGCGGAAGTGCAAGGAAGATGCGATGTGAGTGAACTTCCGCATAGTAGCAGAGCGTAGCCCCACCCACCCGCTCCCAATAGCCCCACCCACCTGGCGCACAGCTCCCGAAAGGACAGACACTTGTCACGACATCGCCCCCTAGCGCCTGAGGTGCACAGGCCTGAGCCCAAAGCAGCCAGATCTCCTGTCCAGGGACATTTGCACTGAGAGGCAGCGCTGAGAGTCCCCAGGGAACAGTGGTCCTTCCTTGCAAACACACACACTTAAAAGGCACCTAATGACTCTGGCTCCATTTTCATCTTTGTCGACAACTGGAGTGTCATGTGTGGATTTTCAAAAAGGTGCACAGGCTGAGGGGTCAGGGATGCCTTAGGGCAGGGGTGGGCAACCTTTTTGTGAGTGCGTGCCAAAACCAGCAAAATCTCTGTCTCAAAATTCTTCTGCGTGCCAACCCTAATTTTTTGAGAACATGTTACTCCTAGTTGATATCTCTTAAGGTGTACGTATGTGAATAACCTTGAGAAATAAAATTAATTCGAGCGACAAAAACACAATATATGATGATGAAAAATACATTTATTTTTTAATGTATACATGTACACTGATAGTCCAACAGAAAACTTTATGACTCCGTTTGATATTATCAGTGGGACTTTTGCTGCTGCATCACTGATGACAGAGATTTTACATCAGGTTTATATTTCGTGACCTTCAGAGATATGCACGAGCTACTACTTTCATCCATCAGGCTACTCCTATTCCGAGACTTAACAAAATTCATCACTGAGAACAAAGATTCACAAGCGTATGTGGGTGAAAACATGGAGAGTAACGCTGTTGCAAAGTTTTTTAAACAAAAAAAATTTTTCTGGAATGGCATTCCAAGTCCTCAATAGTTCGTTTTTGACATTTCTCTCTGGTACTCCTGTCTCTAACCACTTTTTTTTTCAATGTTTTCCAAGTCAACTCTAAGGTCAATAAATTTCTGCTTCCAAATTGAGCTACTCTGAAATTTAATCAACTGCATTTCAAAGTCAGCCGTGTCTATCCATGAAAACAATTGTAAGTTTAGTTCCTCCAGTTTCATGCTGTCTGGAAACCTCATGAATTTTGCTGTCTCTTCCAGTTCTCTGAATTTCACAAATCTTGAGAAGAACTGCTCAATAGTTGACTCGATGTTGTTTAAAAACAGCTTTTGAAGGCTTTGACAGTCTGTTCTGTCATCTTTTGGGAGGTCTTTGATGTGCCTCTTGAGGTTTGGGAAATATCTAAATCTCTCACCATCCACATCTCTCTTAAAGACTTCCAGTTTCGCCAGAACCGGTTTGGCTCAGTGGATGGAGCGTAGGCCTGCGGACTGAAGGGTCCCAGGTTCGATTCCGGTCAGGGGCGTGTGCCTGGGTTGCGGGCACATCCCCGGTAGGAGGTGTGCAGGAGGCAGCTGATCGATGTTTCTCTCTCATCCATGTTTCTGGCTCTCTATCTCTCTCCCTTCCTCTCTGTGAAAAATCAATAAAATATATTTAAAAAAAAAAAAAGACTTCCAGTTTCTTTTCAAAAGCCTTTATGTAACCAAACATAACATCGTGTCTTGCCAGTTCCTTGAAATTTAACATTTAAGTCATTCAAATGTTCACAAAAATTGTAAATGGAAGATTATAAGAGAGGGTTTCGCGTGCCAGCAAAGTTACTGACATGCCATGTTTGGCATGCATGCCAGGGGTTGCCCACCCCTGCCTTAGGGTGTTATCCTCCCAGAAATACAGTCAGATTCCCAACAAGAGCATTGAAACCAGAAACAAGCCATCATTTCCAGCGTGAAAAGTGATTTCTGCGTATTTAGAAAGGTTAACTTTAAGAAAATGTTTTTCACATGAAAAAATGTGTTCCCACTGGTGATTCAGTCACGCTCCTCTGAGGCCATGAGCCACCCCTTACTTGTGGTTGTCTTGTGGGCAGTTCCACAGACCTACCCAGAGCAGGGAGATGGGCCAGGCACAGAGGTCACCAGGGTGGAAGGCCCAGGTGTCCAGCAATGGGCAACCAATTGTAGGGTGGGGCCTGGTCCCCAGGGTGACTTTTCCTCCTCCAGCTCCAGGCCCAGATAAGCAGCAAAATGCCAGGGCTGACATCAGGACCAGCTGCATTGAATAATGACCCCTGTCCTGGTGCCGGCCTGTCCATCAGTGGAGGCCACATCCCTGAATGGACACACCTGGAAGCTACAGAATATTCTATTCAGCTCTTCCCCTGGCACCTCCCCTGAAATCTCCACCCTTAAAACATTTAGGAAGGAGGACCCAGTGCGCTCTCCCTCCCTGGAGCACACCTGTACCTTCCCCTTCCCCTCCTTCTCCTCCTCCCCCAGGCAGGTTACCATTAGCTTGCGTTCCCAAGCTCCAAGGGCACTTCTGTTACCTCCTTAACGCCTTTCCTAAGCCCATTTCTCCTAAGAATTACTTCTCCTACCTCTGTAATTAACCATTAAATGTTCTCTTACACTTTGGGTCTTGCCCTGTATTCTTACCCAGCTCCAGTGCTGCAGGCACATTGTTCCGGGGCCTCTGTGGTGCTCCTGGTGCCCGTCACCCACTGAGGAAGATCCCCGCGGGGCGAGAGGCGGCAGGGAGCCTTCTCTCTCAGCTCTAATAACTAAGGACCGGAAGCTCACTGTGACCAGGACCTCCCGTGAACGATGGACAACCTCACACCGTCCACTTCCAGTACGAGGTCACCGAGGGGAAGGTCTCTCCCTGGGATGCAGTCCTGTGCAGCCAGAGCCTGTTTATAAAAATCCCAGGTGGAGTATTAGCTGATGGGAGCAAAGACGGGTTGTCAGCACTGCTGGAGTTTGCAGAAGTGAAGATGAAAGTGAACTATGTCTCCATCTGCATCCGGAAAAAGCAGGGAAGACAGAGATCCACTCCTGAAGATCTTCAGCTTTTTGGGCTTTGAGGTTGTAGACCAGGCCATCCCTGTGTACCCTCTCGGCCAGATGTGATGTTCATGGTTTACCCGCTGGACCAGAACTTGTCCCATGAGCACTAACGGTCAGAGGATGCTTTGTCCAAGAGCCACAGTGGGGACAGAGGGGGTTAGGCAGCCCTGGGACAGAGGAGGGGGCTCCTCGCTGACTAGGGAAGGACGCTGAGGGGCTCAGGGTGAGGGCTGCCTTTTGTATTCTTGGTGTTGACTCGTTGAAACTGTTTTCCATAAAGAACAGCATAAACATATTATTCACATGTGACCACCAGTAGTAAATGAAGATGTTTATGAAGTGGCCTTCGAAGCTTTCTAAACTGCCCTGTGTGATGTGCTCTATCTAGCCTTTGGGAAGGACATTGCCTAGAGGGGGAGGGACTATCTGGGTTTAGGCCAAGACCTGGAGGAGTGGTGAGTAGTATTGTCAGCCTCAGACCCCCCAGCTACTGGGCTTTCTCTTTGGTTTTAAGACTTGTGTATTTCCTTTCCTTGCTTCCTGTCACCCCAGGAGCTCCTGAGTATAGGCTTTGCAGCCGTGTCCTCGAGTTGTTTTTTGACGCCCCACCTGGGCTTCTGTGTGCATTTGTGTCCGGCCTGGAGAAAGCAGGCCTGACCCCCTTTTACAGCTTAGTGTTATTCTGGCATTTGGTTAAACTGGCTTCATCTGTGAAATGTTATCAGTGCATTTTGCAGAGGGACATTCAAGTTCACTCCCACCACCAGGGCTTTCTTTGGGGTGCCTGGGCCCCTATAAAACACTACCCAAGTCCAATGCTCAGATCATGGCCAGTTCTTGCTACTGGCTGCATGGCCCAGGCCCCAGCATCTCCTTCCTGGGGTCACAAAGAGCAGAGAGGAAGAGGAATGGCGATTCAGGGCCTGGCGATTGAGGGAGGGGAATCTGTTCCTAAGGACTGAATGCCTCTGCCTGGCTGAGTGTGGTGCTAACTGCATACCCCTCCCCACAACAGGTTCTGAATAGTGCCTGAGACCCTGCTCCACGGGCCTGGGGTTGTAGAGGTGGCCTGCCCTTTTCTGTTTTCAAGGTACATCTTGTTCTAAAGGGAGAGGAAGGGAGAGAGATCTAATCTGGGTGAGGGGGGTGGGAGTGTCAGGAAGGCAAGTGTGTTGTGTTACAGTGTCAATAAACTGATTTAAAGGTAAACAATCAAATGTCCTGTTGTGGCCTGTGTTCTTCTCCAGACTGTGTTCTCAGTTCTTTATCAGAAGGACGCCAAGGTGGTGGAAGAAAGTGTTACACATGTAGAACAAGTTTAACACTTTTATTGTTTCATATTGTTTTTAATATGTGCACATACTGTTTCAAGATGAGTTTTCACAAATGCAGTTACACCACCATCAAGACGGAAAACACTCCATCAACCCAAAAGAACACAGTCGTGGTGGTGGTTTTTACTGTATTCACTTTTGAACAGGGATTTGGTACAGGTTCCTCCAAACCTGGAGCTTTTCCAGAATGTCATGCAGTGGATCACCATGTTGTCTTTTAAGTCCTGTTTATAAACTTTGACACTGCATTTGCAATGGTACAGAATTATACAAGGCTAGCAGCGTCCTTCTGAGCGAAAGCTTTTGACTTTGGACAATACGGCACACATTAGGACTTCAAAATGGAGATTCTACTGTTATGAGTTATGTAAATCGGGACAAGATTTCTGCTTGCCTGTCTTCATTTGCATGGTGGGAGGAATGATGGGGGCAGGGGTCATAGTAGATACCAATGATCATAAAATCATAAAATATCTACACCGCTAGGAAAACAAATTAGCACTGAGAGAAAGGAGAGGGACCAAGACTCGATGTCCTTTGCTCTTTAAAGAAGTAAAAGAAATACCTTTTCCCCCATGTTTCATAACATCTCCTGGAAGTGTAAACATGGAAATGACCCCTGGAAACAGCAAAAATGAACATGGATGGCTTGGTGCCTTCTGCTGAAAGAAAAAACCTCCAGCTACTCTTCTCATCAGAGACACAGAAAATGTCCCACATTGAAATCCTTTAAAGGCTGCTGTTACTGTTACATTTCAGGCGTTTATGGTTTCTGATCATGCTTATTTTAATTTATTCCACCTCATTTCTCTTTTGCTGCAGATGTGATTTTGTTCGTCTTTAGCTGCAGGAACTAAAAATACATGACTGAAGTTTTTAATACTTTGAACAAATAAGAAACTAGTCTGGTCCAAACATTATAAGTATACAGATAAGAAAAAATATAATTTCCCTGAGGAAACCATGTCTTAATTGTACACACATGACACCTGTGACTCAGAGTGTATAATAATTAGATGGAAAAAATGACAAATTGATCTGAAAATACATAATTACTATGGGATAATTAAATACATCATCAGGAAATAACAAAACACCATAACATTTCTTAGCATAAGAGTGGTTGGGAAACAGTTAATGTTTCATTAAAAATTACATAAGCATTGTCCTAGACAGTTTTGCTCAGTGGATAGAGCGTAAGCCTGCAAACTAAAAGATCCCGGGTTGATTCTGGTCAAGGGCACATGCACTATTCCAGGCTCAATCCCCAGTAGAGAGCGTACGGGAGGTAGCTGATGAATGATTCTTATCATTGATGTTTCTATCTCTCTCTCTCTCTCTCTCTCTCTCTCTCTCTCCCTTCCTCTCTGAAATCAATAAGAAAATTATTTTTAAAAATGCATTTATTGCCATAACCGGTTTGGCTCAGTGGATAGAGCATCGGCCTGCGGACTGAAAGGTCCCAGGTTCGATTCCGGTCAAGGGCATGTACCTTGGTTGCGAGCACATCCCCAGTGGGAGGTGTGCAGGAGGCAGCTGATCGATGTTTCTAACTCTCTATCCCTCTCCCTTCCTCTCTGTAAAAAATCAATAGAATATATTTTTTTAAAAATGCATTTATTAGGAAAAATGCACATAATTTTAATCACATACAACCCAAGATAACTGAAAACGTTGAGAAATTAGGCTCAGCTGTGAGTGACACCACACATCAGAGTCTGCCTGCAATGAGGAAAGTGCTGATTCTCACATGGGAGGACTGGCTCAGAGCCCTCACTGCAGAGGGTGGTACAAGAACAAACTGTCACGGGGCTCCTTGGCACTGCACCATGGCAGCTGTCACAGTGGGATCTAAATCACAGTCAGTAGTAGAACCAACAGGACAAGATGATTTCTAGTCAAATTAGACTTCATGCACATGCAATCTAGAGAACAGTGTGCACCCTTCAGAAAACTGCCTCAACCATGGCAGTCTGCATTTGTTGCCCGGTGGACACATATGGGCTTGCAGGAAAAGCCATCCTATGCTGGATATTTAATGTTGAATTGTGAACATCTGTAAAGCTTACACCCAACATCAATGGAATTAAAGCAGTGGCTGGCTGTTTTGAGGATATTCTTGGCTGGCAGGGTAAAGATGAGGAAAAAAACTAAAATATTATCTTCTTAATATGAACTTCATAGCACAATTCGCAGCCAAAAGCAACACACACACACATACACACAAAGCATGAATACACAGGGGGACTCTAACTATGAACAGTAACTATGTAAAAATATATGGCAAATAATAGTGAACCTCAAGTGCAATTGAAAATTAAAAAAGAATACATATGTGTGTAGGGCCTATTCATTCAATACCTGTCAGGGCACATTACTGGTCAGGGGACTTGGCAAGACAACCCATCAATGTTTCTCACATCGATGTTTCCCTCTACTTCTCTCTGCCTTCCTCATTCTAAAGCATCAAATTAAAGAAACTAATAAAAAAAGAATGAGTACTGATAATGGCCAAATATGTCAAAAGCTTACAGGACTTCTTTAATGCTGTGACTTTGAGGGAGTATATAACTGCCGAGTAACACTCCCTCCACATTCTGCGTGGAGTAGGGTTCAGTATCTGAAAGAGGAGCCGCACAACAAATGAGAGAGAAATGACGCGAGATAATTTTGCAATATCGGGGGACCAGGCGGGCAAGTCCCGAAGGACTTCCACCCATGCTCAGGCCACTCCGATCTTTTATTGATCTGGAGTAGCCCTTAGGGTAAAGGGGTTTCAATGACACACAGATCAGCAGACAATTTCAAGGAATAGACAAAGTATCTGATTAGCTCATCAATAGATGATTTCCAGGAATAGACAAAGTATCTGATTAGCTCATCAATAGATGATTTCCAGGAATAGGCAGAGTATCTGATCAACAATATTCAACAAGGATCTAAATAAGTATCTAAGGAATTAAGTGAACTAAGGTGGGGATGATGCTTCAACTATTATTACCTAAATTAACTGGGTGGTTCCTAGATTAACTGGGTGGTGCACAGTTCTGACCTTTGCTAGGACTTCAAAGGTTACTAGCTTTTGGGGGTCTCTGTCTAAACTCAGCTAGTGAAGACAATGAATGGACTCCAGCATATAACTTAATTTACAGCAGGCTTACATGTACCAGTTAGTTACATTAATAGGATTTCCTTCCAGTGCAGTTTTCTAGCTACTCTGAAAGTATGTGTTAAAAGTTTTTGTTAAGTTTTTTTTTTTAGTTGTTAATTATACAGTGTACATTCTCACATGGTATTGTAGGGATATGAGGCAACATGAAGGTTTTCCTACATTTTTACATTCAATACATTTTTACACTTTGAGTTTTTTCATGACCTTTCTGAGGGAAAGGGACAGCTGAAGGCTTTCCCACCTTCTCTATATGTATTCACTATTTCTCTAGGTGCATTCTCACATGTCCAAGAAATGCTCTCCCACATTCCTTATGTTCATATACTTAGTCTTGGGTGTGAGTCCCTCCATGATTTTGTAAAGAACTAGGATGGCCAAAGGCTCTTCTACAATCTTTACATGACAGGTCTTCTCTTCAGTGAGTTCTGTCATCCTTTACAATAAAATGGAAGAAATGAATGCTTTCTAAAACTCTCACATTTCTACGGTCCATCCCCAATATGGATAATCATACATGATGGCAGAGCTGAGAGATAAATGAAGGCTCTTTGCTATTCTTTACATTAACAGTGTTTATCAATACATTTGTTTTCACATGTCCGGAAAAACTAGTTGGAACCTGAAGGCTTTACCACATTCCTTACATTGCTATGGTTTCTCTCCACTCTGAGAATTTTTGAGAATTTGAAAGGATCTGAGATGACTGTAGGTTATCCCACATTTTTTTCATTCATAGGGTTTCTTCCCAGTATACATTTCATGATACTTAAGAGGAAGGATAACAAAAAGGTTTACTTCATTCCTTATTTATGCGGCTTCTTTCCATTATGAATTCTTCTATGTCTTGAAACATGTGACATCCAATGAAAGGTTTGCCCACACTGCTTACATTAAGGTTTTCCCCTATTATGTGTTCTTCCATGCTTTCTAAGAGACTTGCAGAAACTGAAAGCTTTACCACATTCCTTACATTTACAGAGCTTTTCTCTACTGTGTGTGTTTTCATGTCTGGTCGCATGCAGGAGGCAACCAATTGATGTGTTTCTCTCACATCAATATTGCTCTTTCTCTCTGAATTCCACTATCTCAATGGAAAAATATCCTCAGGTGTGGACTAAAAAAACAAAACAAAACTAGGATGGTCAAAGGCTTTTCTACAATCTTTACATGACAGAGCTTATTTTCAGTGTGAGTTATTTCATTCCTTATGATTTCTCTCCACTATTAAGAGTTTTTGTGATTTTGAAGGGAACTGGGATGAATAAAGGCTTTCCCCCACAGCTTACATTCATAGGGATTTTCCTTATTATGAGTTCTTTCATGACATCGGAGGGAAGTTGGATAAGAGAAAGCTTTACCACAATGGCTACATTCATAGGGTTTTTCCCCAGTATGCACTCTTTCATGAATTCTAAGGAAAGCAGGATAAAGGAACGTTTTGCCACATTCCTTACATTCATGAGGCTTCTTCCCATCATGACTTCTTTTATGTTTTCCAAGAGAGCTGAGCCAAGTGAAGACTTTCCCACATTCCTTACATTCATAGGGCTTTATCCCAGTATGAGTTCTTTCATGATTTTTAAGGGAATAGTGATGATGAAATGTTTTACCACATTCCTTACATTCATAAGGCTTCTTTCCATCATGACTTTTTTTATGTTTCCCAAGAGAGCTGGGAGAACTGAAGGCTTTCCCACATTGCTTACATTCATAGGGTTTTTCCCCAGTATGAGTTTTTTTATGATATTGGAGGGAAGTTGAATGAGAGAAAACTTTGCCACAAAGCTTACATTCATAGGGTTTTTCCCTAGTATGAGTTCTTTCATGATCTAGGAGAGAAGACTGATAATAGAAACCTTTACCACAATGCTTACATTCATAGCATTTTACCCCAGTATGAGTTCTTTCATGACGTCGACGGGCAACTGAAGAAGAGAAAACTTTTTCACAAAGCTTACATTCATAGGGTTTTTCCCCAGTATGAGTTATTTCATGCTTTCGAAGGGAACAGCAATGACGGAATGCTTTACCACATTCCTTACATTCGTGAGGCTTCTTTTCTTCATGACTTCTTTTATGATTTCTAAGAGAACTGAGCAAACTGAAGACTTTCCCACATTGCTTACATTCATAAGGTTTCTCACCAGTGTGTGTTCTTTCATGGTTTCTAAGAGAAGTAGAACTGAAAGCTTTACCAGATTTCTTACATTGATTGGGCTTTTCTGCAGTATGTGTTCTTTCATTTTCTCCAGAGTACTTGGGAGAACTGATAGCTTTGCCACATTGCTTAGTTTGATATGGTTTCTCTCCACTATGAGTGTTTTTGTGAAGTTTAAAGCAACTGAGACGACTAAAGCCTTTCCCACATTGCTTACACTCATACGGTTTCCTAGGAATATGTGTTCTTTCATGATTTCTAAGGGAAGATGAATAGTGGAAAGCTTTCCCACTAGGTCTGCCTTCATGGCTTTGAATATGTTGGTGACGCTTGAAAGCTTTCTCAGGTTCCTTACATTTATAATCATTTTCTTCATATTCCTGACACAGGTATAGGTTGGGATCAATGTGAGAGCTCAGGTGGTTATTCAAGGATAAATAACCCATGAAGATTTGCCTACACAACTTGGATTTCAGTTGTTTTATCTCAGTAGGAGTTTTCTTTCTTTCATTATGATTTGGAATCTGGCTGAAGTTTTCTCTGCTTTGACTACCATCCTTCCTTTTACAGGGTCTCTCTACCATATGACTGCTGTAAAAATCAGAAGCATATTATTAATACTCTGTTAACAATTTAATATTTATTAATAGCATGACAATGACATTTTCACCATTCTCAAGGGAAATTCAGCGTATCTGGATATCCAATATTTGAATGTAAATATCCTAAAACCTCTGAAATAGGTTGGATCATAGATATTATGAAAACACTTATAGTCATTAATGGTACTTCTGTATACTGTTTCCAAGTGTAGTTATTTTTATACAGTAAATATCTAGACCATATTTCAGAAAAAAACATTTGGATGAGAATATTGTAAGAGTCAATAAATTTAAAACTGGGCTGATACAATTGGATTACTTGTTTTAAAGCTTCTTTTGTGGACTGGGCCCATGTGGTCAGTGGTTAAGCATGGATCCACCCACCAGGGGTTTGCTGGTTCAATTCCCCAAAAGGGAATGTGGCCAGACTGCATACTTATTAACCCCAATACAGGCATGCAGGGGGCAGCCAATTGACGTTTCTATCTCTCCCTCTCACCTCCACACACTAAAATCAATAAAAACATTATTTTCGCGCCCCCGGCAAGGCTCAGTGGTTGAGCACCGACCTCTGAACCAGGAGGTCAGTGTTCAATTCCTGGACAGGGCATATGCCCAGGTTCTGGACTTGATTCTGAGTGTGGGGCGTACAGGAGGCAGCCTTAAATAATTCTCTCTCATCTTTGATGTTTCTCTTTCTCCCTTTCTTAAATAAATAAAAAAACATTAAATATATAAATAAAGAAAATAAATATATAAAAACATATTTTTTAAAAAAGCAATGATGCTCTTAATGCTTTCTCATGTCAATGCGACTCACCTAAGACTCATCCCATGATTTTCATACTGATCTTCACTGTCATGTTCTTCACATTTTTCTTCCAAAATACATGCTAGAAAAAGCATTATAAACTATTAAAGAATATTAAAAATGATTAGATTTCAGGTACACAATGAGCTGTGACAATGCCCAGTTTATCAATGTATTCATTCCCCTTTCCACATTTCCGTTCTTAAAACAATATTGATGAGCAAGCAACATTTGTTTTCTAATTGATTAAATAAGTAAGAAGGTGTGATCACTACCTACTGATGCCAGGTTCCAGAAGGTTTCTTGCATCACATCTGTGTAGAGTTTTTTCTGGTTTGGATCCAGGAAAGCCCACTCCTCCATGGTGAACTCCACATTAACATCCTCAAAGGCCACTGTGTCCTAAAACATCCCCCATACGTATACAGGAGGAAGGATGAGACAGATAACACAAGAGATCTATATATAACTCATAAGTTCATATATGACATGTGCCCCCCAACATTCATTCTATGACTTGGGTGTCAGACTATTATTTATTGGCCACACTTACTTCCTCATGAACACATGGAATTATTGCCATGTGGTTTTTTTTATTGTGATCACTTCATTGCTCTCTAATGTCAGGGTAAAGAGCACTTTGAAAAAGATAACAAAATATGTCTATTTTAAGTACATCAATTTCTGGTGAGAAAACTCATCTCCTTCAGAACCACCATATGATGCAGCATTCCAGGAAGCACACTATCATATCTGTATAACGTTTTAATGACTATGAATACAATAAAGGCCTGGAAGGTTTTTCTTCTTTTCCTAACATATGTTTTATTGATTTTAGAGATGAAAGGAGAGGGAGAGAGAGATAAAAACATCAATGATGAGAGAGAATCATTGATCAGATGCCCCCCTACATACCCCACACTAGTGATGGAGCCCACAACCCAGGCATGTGCTCTGACCGGGAATCAAACCATAAACTCCTGGTTCATAGGTAGATGCTCAACCACTGAGCCATGCCGGCCAGGCTAGAAGCTTTTTCTTCTATTCTCATTACCAAACACGAGAGGCCAGGAGGTATGTGAAAATTCAACTTGTAACAAAATGTAATTGGTCATATCATCCTGAAGTACTCCAGATTATTATAAGTGTTTAGCTCTACCTGGTTGAATGAAAATATTATTTTGGAGAAGTATGAATTATCATTTGTTTATATAATATTTATTTCTGACTCAGTTTGACCTTCTTTTGCCTGTCTCATTTCATGGAGCTAAGAAGTTATCAGAGTTAGAGCTTAGGCATGAGGAAAGCAGGGCAACTTAGACTCTACAAAAGTCCTCCCACTCATGAGCCTGAGGGTTGCTTAATACAAATTTTTAGGACACATAGATCACACAAAAGAAAAGTCTTTGCAGCAAAACTGTAACACTGTAAGCTGGGCCTTGACCTTGAGGCACAATTTAAGACTTGACATGTACAATGGCCTTCATTGCAATCCATAATATTTTCATGATGAATTGGCATGATTACAAAATACATAAGGTGCCAGGGGAGTATTAAAAATATCAGGGGGAACATTTATAAAGATTTGTCTAACCACTATTTTCTACACCTGAAATGAATACACAATAAAATTAAATGTAAATTGTAATTGGAATGTAAACTTTAAGTGGAACATATATGGTGTTCATGCATAGGAAAAATTAATATCACTAACATGTCCATACTACCCAAAGCAATTTATACATTCAATGCAATTCCTATCAAGATACCAATCATATGCTTCACATAACTAGAACAAATATTCCAAAAATTCATATGGAACCACAAAATACCCCAAACAGCCACAGCAATCTTGAGAAAGAACAACAAAGCTGGACGAGTCACACTGCCTAATATTCAATTATACTACAAGGCCATCTTAACCAAAGCACCATAGTAATGGCATAATAACAGATGAAAATCAATGGAACAGAACAGAAATCCCAGAAATAAACCCATGGATTTATGGTCAAATAATACTTGACAAAGAAGGCAAGAGCATACAAAGAATAGACTACTTTAGTCTATTCAATAAATGGTATTGGAAAAATTGGGGAGATACATGCAAAAAAAAAAATGAAACTAGACCAGCTTCTTACAACATACACAAGAATAAACTCAAAATGCATTAAAGACTTAAAAGTAAAGCTCAAGCCCTAACCAGTTTGGCTCAGTGAATAGAGCGTCGGCTTGCGGACTGAAGGGTCCCAGGTTTAATTCCGGTCAAGGGCATGTACCTTGGTTGCGGGCACATCCCCAGTAGGAGGTGTGCAGGAGGCAGCTAATCAATGTTTCTAACTCTCTATCCCTCTTCCTTTCTCTCTGTAAAAAATCAATAAAATATATTAAAAAAAAAAAAGTAAAGCTCAAAACCATAAAAATCCTAGAAGAAAACATAGGCAGTAAAATCTCGAACATTTCTCCTGGCAATTTTTTTTCTGATATATCTCCTCTGGAAAGGGAAACAAAAGAAAAATAAACAGCCCTAACTGGTTTGGCTTAGTGGATAGAGCGTAGGCCTGTGGACTGAAGGGTCCCAGGCTCGATTCCGGTCAAGGGCATGTACCTTGGTTGAAGGCACATCCCCTATAGAGGGTGTGCAGGAGGAAGCTGATGGATGTTTCTCTCTCATCAATGTTTCTAACTCTCTATCCCTTTACCTTCCTCTCTGTAAAAAATCAATAAAAATATATTTTGAAAAAAGAAAAATGAACAATTTGGACTATATCAAACTAAAAGGAAATCACCAACAAAATGAAAAGACAACTAACTGAATGGTAGAACATATTCCACAATGAAATGTCTGATAAGGGGTTAATTGCCCAAAATGTATAAAGAACGAATATAATCCCTGGCCACTATGGCTCATTGGTTAGTGTCTTGGGTTCAATTCCCGGTCAAGGGGATGTACTTGGATTGCGGGTTCAGGTTTGTTCCCTGACCCAATCGGTGTGTGTGGGAGGCAGCCAACCAATGTGTCTCTCACACCAATCGATGGTTCTCTCTCTCCCTTCATCCCTTCTTTCTAAGAAAACAAACAACTAATGGAAAAACATTCCTCAGATGAGGATTAACAACAAAAATTTATACTACTCAACATCAAAACCCCCCACAATCCAATTAAAAAATAAGCAAAGGACCTGAATAGACAGGTCTCTAAAGAGGCATATAGATGGCCAATCCAATTAAAAAATGGGCAGCCCTGGCCTGGTGACTCGGTTGGAGCACTGTCCTGTACACCACAAGTTTGTGGGTTCGCTTTCTCAGTCACGGCACATATCCCAGTGGTGGGTTAGATTGCTGGCTGGGGTGCATATGGGAGGCAACTAATTAATGTATCTCTCTCTCCCTCTCCCTTCCTATTTTTCCAAAAGCAATAAAAAACATATCTGGAGAGAATTTTTGTTAAAAAAGGATATAACTCTATAAATATATCAGCATATACACACACACACACACACACACACACACACACACACACACACAGTGGGGCCTTGACTTACGAGTTTAATTCGTTCCATGATGGAGCTCGTAACTCAAATTACTCGTATGTCAAATCAAAAAGTGAACAAGTGAGACACGTGATGCTGGGCTGATGTTGTGGTGTTCACTGTGTCGTTCGCTGCGCCAACTAGCGGTGGGGTATCTGAAGCTGGCTTGTAACCCGAATTTTAGCTCGCAACTAAAAGCAAAAAATCGGCCGAGAGCTGGCTCGTATCTCAAAAAACTCATTAGTCGGGACCCCAGTGGGGGGTGTGCAGGAGGTATGTATATATATATCTATATATAGATATATATCTATATCTATATATAGATATATATATACAAAGTAAAAAATCAATAAAATATGAAGAGAACATAGGGATGGCCAATAAAAAAGAAAAATGCTAAAAGTCACTGATTATCAGTGAAATGCAAATTAAAACTACACTGAAAAATCACCTCACACCTGTCAGAATGGCCATCATCAATAAATCCACAGTTGACAAGTATCAGTATGGAGTTTCCTCGAAAAATTTAAAATGGAACTGCCTCATGACCCAGAGATTCCACTTCTGGGAATATATCCAAAGAAACCCCAAAACACCAATTCAAAAGAAAATATGCACCCCTATATTCATTGTAGCATTATTTTTAACTAGAGGCCTGATGCATGAAAATTCATGCACTGGAGGGGGGTCCCTCAGCCCGGCCTGCCCCTCTCACAGTCTGGGAGCCCTCAGGGGCAGGAGGTGACCTGGTGATCAGAGGAAGGCAATGCCCCATCACACCTCTGCTGCTGCCACTGCCGGCAGCGCAAGCCTCGGGCGGCCCTGGGTGGCTAAGGGGCTGAGGGGACTGGGGGACTCCGGAGGCAGGCAGGGCTGAGGAAACTGGGCGCCACCATCTTGTGGCTGTGGGCACCGCCATCTTTGAAGGCGTGACAGTCAGTTAGCATATTCCCTCCTTATTGGCTGTGGGCGCCACCATATTTGTGATGGCATGAGGGTCAATTAGCAGATGCCTGCTTTATTAGATAGGATAGACAAGATTTGGAAGCAGCAAGCCCTGGCCGGTGTGGCTCAGTTGGTTCAGTGTCATCCTGTGTACCAATGGATTAGCCATTCCATTCGCAGTGGGGGTACATGCCCAGGTTGTGAGCTGGATCCCCAGTAGGGGGCATGCAGGAGGCCACAGATAGATGTCTTGTTCTCACATCAATGTTTCTCTGTCTCTCCCTCTCCCTTTCTCTTTCTATATCAATACAAAAATGTTTTAAAAAAATTTTTAAAGAGAAGATCTGATAGCTGCTCAAGTGCCCACCATAGGTAGATGGATAAAAAAGCTATGGTAGCCTTGGCCAGTGTTGCTCAGGGGTTAGAGCATCAGCCCCCACACAGAGGTGTCTAGGGTCCAATTCCCCATCTCGGGGTTGTACCTGAGGCAGCCCAAGCCTTCAGGCAACCAGCATGCGCCTGCCCCGCTGCCAGGATGCCCAGGAGGAAGGTCAGTTCTGCTGAGGGGGTGGCCAAGGAGGAGCCCAGGAGGAGGTCGGCAAGGTTGTCAGCCAAACCTGTTCTTGCAAAGTGGAAGCGAAGCCAAAAACAGGCAACAGGGAAGGATATATTTGCAGACAAAAAAGAGCAAATGAAAGGGAAAGGGGGGACAAAGGGAAAGCAGGCAGAAGTGGCTGACCCACAACTGACCACCTGTGGAAAACAGAAAGACCAAAAGGAGGAGATGCCAGCCTCCAATGAAGCAGACGAAAAAGAAGCCAAGTCTGACTGATATCACGTACCATGTCTTATCCGTGGGCCCTGTCTCCCTTCTTGTACAATCCAGAGGAATATTTTTATCAACTATTTTGTAAATGTAAGTTTTTTAGTAGCTCTAGAAACATTTTTAAGAAGGAGGGAATTCCACCTCATTCCATTTTTTAAAGTGTAAATGCTTTTTTTAAAAAAAAAGATGAAATCATTTGCTGCTTGTTTCTTTTTCGGTACAACCAGAAAAAAAAATGGAATATTGAATATGGGAGGTTTTGATTGTCTTGGTTGTCAGCTTAACATTTCATAGATGGGGGTAGTTTTTATATCCGATAATACAAAGCATACTAAATGGCAATTTGGGATCAGTCATGCATTTGCTATGTCTTGAACATTTTTTTAATATATATTTTTATTGATTTCAGAGATGAAGGGAGAGGGAGAAAGAAAAAGAAACATCAATGATGAGAATCATTGATTGGCTGCCTCCTGCACGCCCCACACTGGGGATTGAGCCCACAACCTGAGCATGTGCTTGACCTGGAATCGAACCATGACCTCTTGGTTCATAGGTGGATGCTCAACCATTGAGCCATACCAGCTGGGCTATCTTGAACATTTTAAATTACTTCTATTCACATGTTTTTGGTAGAATTGTTTCCTAAAGAAAACCACTGCTTGACCTGGGCTCTCCCTATCAGAATTTTGTGCCTCTGTAACATCATTGATGTGGCAGTTTTCCTAGTACGTTTGTTAATGTGCAGTGAAAGATTGGAACTTTGATTATGTAGTATATATGATATTAAATTGTGAGTTAGTGGGACTTTGATGTAACAGCGTATCAACATTTGAAGATATTGGTACTTGATACTCTACTAAGGAAAATTAGCCTCCAAATTTTAAGCTGGAAAGTCACAGGAATAACTATTTATAAAAGAATCAACAGCATAATTCCCCTAAATGCTGATCCCCAAAAGAGATCAATATCCCATTGACATCTGTGTGTGGGGAACAGAGAAAAGGTTCCCACTCACCACTTCTGATGCAAAAAAAACACAAAACAATGATCTATTCAGTAGAGCAATGACAAATAGGAAAACCTCTTATCTTAGGTCCAGGGAGAGGAAGGAGTAAGACAAACTGTCTGGTTCAGCCCTAAGTATTTTTTTCTATAGTGGATCAATAGTGCTTGTTCATAACACAGTGCATAACAAAGTACCTTGTCTGGCACTAGCTGGTTTGGCTTAGTGGATAGAGCGTCAACCTGCGGACTGGAGGGTCCCAGGGTTGATTCAGGTCAAGGGCACATGCCCAGGTTGCGGGCTCGATCCCCAGTAGGGGGCCGTGCAGGAGGCAGCCGATCAATGATTCTCTCTCAGCACTGATGTTTCTATCTCTCTCTCCTTCCCCCATCCTCTCTAAAATTAATAAAAAATATATATATTTTTAAAAAGTACCTTGTCTGTAAATAATAGTGCACATTAGCAAACCCAAAATTGCTTATTCTAGAAATGCTTGCTCACAAAGTTCATTTCCTGCTAGTATCAAGGTACTAAGATTTGGGAATAACCCCATAAACTTAACATAAATAAGTACCTCTGTTTGCATAAAGCATTTATGCACACAATACAGTATAGATCAGCCGTGGGCAAACTACGGCCCTCGGGTCAGACCCAGCCCGTTTGAAATGAATAAAACTAAAAAACTAAAAAACCGTACCCTTTTATGTAATGATGTTTACTTTGAATTTATATTAGTTCACACAAACACTCCATCCATGCTTTTGTTCCGGCCCTCCGGTCCAGTTTAAGAACCCATTGTGGCCCTCAAGTCAAAAAGTTTGCCCACCCCTGGTATAGAGCAAACTCCTATTTTCCTTTATAGATGCTATGATTTTGTTACATGTTCAGCCTATGCGATCAGGCCCCAAACACCCTGAGAATTGAGTCTCTGCTGTGCTTCCATGGTAGACAATAATTCACAGGTGTACTCAACTTTTTGTTTGGAGAACTGAGCCCATCCTATGTTATTATAATCAGAGACATCATTTGGAAGCTTGCTCCTGGCTTCCTCCAAATTATTAATAAATTTCATTCAGTATTAAATAAGAATAAGACCATAGCCCTGGCTGGTTTGGCTCAGTGGGTGAAGCGTCGGCCTGTGGACTGAAGAGTCCCAGGTTCAATTCTGGTCAAAGGAAAATGCCCCAGGTTCGATTCCAGTCAGGGGCACGTGCCTGGGTTACAGGCTCGATCCCCAGTAGGGGGCTTGCAGGAGGCAGCCAATCAATGGTTCTCTCTCATCATTGATGTTTCTATCTCTCTCTTCCTCTCCCTCTCCCTCTCCTTTCTCTCTGAAATCAATAAAAACATGTATTTTTTTAAAAGGGGTAGTTTTCAGAGTAAAAGTGAACAGACACATAATTTAAAAATGGAGAAAGAAGCAAAACATAATTAAAAGAAGATGAAAGATCACATATAAAAAATGTTTATTACTTTGGTATTAGGAGAATATGAAAAAGCTCTGGTGTAAACTGATACTGAATTATAACATTGTACACCTGAAACATGTTAATAACCAATGTTAGCTCAATTTTTTTAAAAGTGCTGTAAACTGATTTTTTTTAATCTGGAGGATTTATCAATAGAATAATAAATAAAGCAGAGTATTACACAATATGCAACATTACCTATTCTAAAACTGTTATTATCTCCTGCACAGGTAGGTGGATGCCCACCCAAAATTTGGTTCAGATGTGTACACAAATAACAACACACACACCTCGAGGGTATGAAAGGGCTTGACTTTCATAATGGAAGTGTCTGGGGAGAGCAGGGCAGGCCTCTCAAGTGGCTGAGTGTTGACCTATGAACCAGGAGGTCACAGTTCGATTCCCGGTCAGGGCACATGCCTGGGTTGCAGGCTCGATCCCCACTGGGGGAGGCAGCCGATCAATAATTCTCTCTCATCATTGATGTTTCTATCTCTCTCTCCCTTCCTCTCTGAAATCAATTTTAAAAAATATTTAAAAAAATAAAAATAAAAGGAGTCGGAAACTGGTCTCTGGTCTGTCTTGAAGGAGCTTAGAAGCCAGCTTTCAGTCCTCAGAAGGAAAAAGCCAAGAAACTTAAAAGCAACAACTTTTCTATCAGACAATTGAGGTTACAGGGTCTCCAAAATAAGAAAGGCAAAAAAGCAGTCATTTCAACATATGCCCAGAATATATGTAGAGAAAACTATTCCTTTGACTTACATCGAGGGTTTAACTGAGGCAAAAGATTCCCAGAACTCTTTTGCCAAAGGGGCAACTCTTAGAGAGCTGCCCCAAAGTGGAAACATGTGAAGATGGTGCCAACTGTTGGTTGGTGCTAAGATGACGTCTGTGATGAGTTCTGATGATTGTTGGGCCCCTTCCACTATCAGAGACATTCCAATTAAGACATGAAAAGCAGCATCTCTGCCTGAGCTACTTCGACTCAGCTCCATTGTATACAGATGAGAGGATGTGTCCCTAAAAGTCTATGAACTCCCACTGCTTTTCATTCAAAATTCTAAGAAGCTCCTGAGAAAGCCTAGGGGTATGGGGGACCTTGTGCAGCTCCAGGCATCTCACAAGAGACAGAGGAATGAGAAGACAATCCTCACCTGCAGGAGGCTATCCCCGAGGACCCCTGTTTCACTTCATCATGTCCAAGGGGATCTCAGTAGCTGTCATGAGCCACTGGATGCTGTTTCCAGGTCCCCAGGCAAAAGGGATTCTGAGTAGGTGGTCACATGCTCAGGGCTATCTACTTTCAAGTTAGCTTCTAAGTAGAGGTAGTTGCAGCTCTGATGACATATAGTGTGGGGCCCAGGGCAGGTTCTTATATCAGAAGCCAATGGACACCTTAAGGCAGTGGTTCTCAACCTTCCTAATGCCACGACCCTTTAATACAGTTCCTCATGTTGTGGTGACCCCCAACCATAAAACTATTTTTGTTGCTACTTCATAACTGTAATTTTGCTACTGTTATGAATCGTAATGTAAATATCTGATGTACAGGATGTATTTTCATTGTTACAAATTGAACATAACTAAAGCACAGTGATTAATCACAAAAACAATATGTAATTATATGTGTGTTTTCCGATGGTCTTAGGCGACCCCTGTGAAAGGGTCGTTCAACCCCCAAAGGGGTCGAGACCCACAGGTAACTCCAGGGGTTAAGACAGGAGGCCACTCAGAGCTGCCTCAAACCGATTGTCGGACTGCAGTGGGAAGGCCAGGGAGGGTTGGGGGACAGGAGGGAGGGGAGTAAGAGATCAACCGAAGGACTTGTATGCATCCATATAACCATAACTAATGGACATAAGACACTGGGGGGTAAGGGAGGGCAGGGGCTTGTCAAGGGTGGGGGGGAAAAAAGGACACTTATGTAATACCCTTTGTAATACTTTCAGCGAAAAATAAAAAAAAATAAAAAAATAAAAAAAAAGACAGGAGGCCACTGAAGTCTCTATAGAGAAGAATTCTCTGAGGTCACCAACAAGAGTTCCAGCTATGTGACAATTTAAAGAGTCTTCAGCCTTTGTCATAGGGGTGCCCATTCAAGATGGGCTAATGTGCAAGTAACAGCACTAACGGGTTTAAGCAGAATTTGTAAACAATTTGGAACAAAAAAATGTAGTAGATTTTGTGCGTGCTGATGGGGACAACAGCTATTTCTTCATGCCAGGGATGGAGTGAGTGAAGTAACTTCCAAAAACTGAACAAAGTTAACAAGGCCTCACATAATATGCATCCATCCACTTTTGCTACCCTCTTTTTTCAATATTTGCATGTCCCATATGTCCTCAGAGGAGGATGCATTGAATGGGATGTACCTGTGTTCTTGGAGAAACCAAGATGCAGTGAGGATCTTGCCTGTAATGAATGCGCGGGAGGGCAAAGCTGATGAAGGTCCATGATGCACCAGAAAAGGTGTATCATCTCTTCAGAGGTGAAGGCCAAGTGCAGCTGAGAGCCTATTAAAATGGGCTCTCAACAGAACAGGCTTGGTCAAATCTGGGACAGCAGAATATTTACCGGTTGATCAGCAGATGAAGTCAGTAATAATGTTGGGGACTGGGAAAAAATATCTGTTTGGTGGGACCACTGCCTGAAAGTTACAGTAACCCACAGTCAGGTGTAATCCATTATTCTGTGGTTTAAGAACAAGCTGTTCAAAGGAGAATCGTTGGGGATAATTAACCCTTCACTAACTAGGTTATGTGTACACTTTTCAATCCTTCAAGTACCAGTCTCATTTACATTGGCCATACTAATTTATTTGAGGGGTTTGGCCTATGGGGTCCCGTTTAGTCAAGCCATTTCGACATAAAAAAGACTTCATTTAATTTTAATTCATGAATCATTGGTTCAGAGTTTCTCTCCTCAGTATGGGATATTTTAGAACAGGTGTTATGATCATGGAGAATTTAAGCAAGACAAGAATTCTGACAATTAAAGAGAAACACTGTCCTATTCATTCACTATGTTATATTCATTTAGCACCACCTAAGATCATCAATGGTACCTGGCTTAAATTTAGTGCGACTCCAGGTATAACTGTAATTTGAGGCCTAATACAGATGAACTGCTTGAAGGTTTGTGAATAACTGCATTACAGCAAAATTGATTCAGAACCTATGTTGTAGAGGCCCCAAAGCCAAGTAGTGTACCTTTACCTGTTTTGTTGTGTAAATTTTTAAATATAGTTTAATTTTCAATTGGTTCTAATTCTGAATATTTGTTTTTCTTTTTCTTTTTTTTTTGGGGGGGGGGGGGGGAGGCATGCCTCCTTCCTTTTGTCCTTCCCTGATTTGAGTTTTTGTTGGACATACTTGGGGGAGGGTGTCCTCTCTACCAGGGCATTTATACAGTTTTTCCTCCAGAGGGCCTCATAGCAGAGTCATCAGGGTTAGGAACCTCCCCATGACAAGTAGTTGCTTTGCAAGTTTTAAAGAACCTGGAGTTGCCCTAGCCGGTTTGGTTCAATGGATTGAGCATCAACCTGCAGACTGAAGGGTCCTGCGTTCGGTTCTGGTCAAGGGTACATGCCCTGGGTTACAGGCTTGATCCCCAGTAGGGGGCCATGCAGGAGGCAGCCAATGATTCTCTCGCATCACTGATGTTTCTTTCCCTCTCCCTTCCTCTCTGAAATCAATAAAAATACATTTAAATAAAATAACATAAAGACCCTGGAGTTAAGTCAGGTGTGAGGCTGTACCACAGTGAGGCCATGGGTTTGTCCCCTGAACCCTGAGGGTCAGGATCTGTGTTGCAGTAAAGACAGGGGCAGCAGCAGTAGAGGTACTAAGAGTCCTGGGGAGCCTTCTGGTATTAGAGGGGTGGAATGGCTGCCTTTCCTTCTCTTCTCTTTCTCTCTATTTAAATAACTGCTCTTTCAGAAGTGACCACCTGATTGGCACCTCTTGTACAGGTGTACTCACCCTCTTCAACCCTCATACCTGGAGTATGTCTCAGCTTCACTCCAACACACAGATAAATTCTGGCAAAGACATCAGGACCACATTAAAGAGGGCCCAATACCATACTCTGCCTGCCAGTTGCCTAGAAATGCATGAAAGCTCCCACTCTGGAACATAGAATTGAGGCACAACAGGCTCACCAATGCCACATGGGACAGCAAAGTTCCCACAGGTCAGCAAGTTTGAGAAACAGAAGTCAGACCCACATGGCTGGTAATGTTGGCATGTGCTATTCCTGGCAGCAAGTTCAAAGGGTCATCTGCACAGGTGTGGATGTGAGTGATGCTGGTGTGTCACGCCCCTCACACCCACACCAGGAGAGCAGGACAAGCCTTAGGACTCACATAGAGGTCTCAAAGGAGGGCCGGGGTGGCCTCTCAAGCAGCTGAGACCTGGCTTCAGAGCCAGAAATAGAGCCTGGTGTGGTCATGTGGGGCTTCAAAGATGGGTCCGGGGCAAGAGTTCTGCACAGGCAGGGATTCTGTGGTTGGAATCACCTGCCTGCTCTATAGGAGACATGACCCAGGCTTTCTTATCAGCTTGTTCAAGTGCGAGGCAATAGGGACAAGAGCGGCTGAGGCTCAAGCTGTCAGCAGGCAACCACCAAAAAATGCCTAGTCCAGCTGCTTATCACAAGGCAAGAAAAACCCTGTGGAGCTTGGGCTTTGCTGGGGAGTCAGCTGCCTGGGCGGGGTGTAGAGGTCTGTGCAGGCTCTAAGGTGTCAATGACTGAGTTGTGTGGCTCTGAGGCAGGGGTCATTCCCCACAGTGTCCGTGAACCTGACTGTGCCTCGCTCAGGAGAGATCTCCTAAACCCACTCTCTGGGCTCCATGCAGCCCCACCCCCCCGACTCCTGGTGGTTCCACCTTTCAGGGGTCTGAGCAGAATCCAGGTGCAGGGCTGAGGGCCACTCCACCCACCTTCCCCAAAGCTTGATGGGCACCTCCCCCCTCAAGGGAGATTCCCTAGCCCCACCCTTCTGACTCTAGGTGGCTCTGTCCTGCAGAGATCAGGTTCCTGGAGAATCTGGCACAGACTGAGTTGTGTGGCTCTAGGTCTGGGGCCATTTTTCCTTCCCAGGCACCACCTGTACAGAGTCCTCCCTTCACATGGCCAAATTTTGGTTTGTTTGCACCTGATAAACTGCTGGCCTCATCCTGAGGACTTCCCGAGGCTCTGCCCCACCACAAAGGTGTGCGAGCATCCAGGGGTAGTGGCTAGACTTGGTATACACTGGGATGTTTGCTAAGAAATGATCAAAACTGTATTGGAGGGGACTGGAGTAACAAGTGCTGGAGGGACCAGCATATGTGGGCAGCGAGTCTTAAGTTGGACTTTTCTATCCTGCAGACTCATTTTTTTTTATTTATTTAAATATATTTTATTGATTTTTTTACAGAGAGGAAGGGAGAGGAATAGAGAGTTAGAAACATCGATGAGAGAGAAACATCGATCAGCTGCCTCCTGCACATTCCCCACTGGGGATGTGCCCGCAACCAAGATACATGCCCTTGACCGGAATAGAACCTGGGACCCTTGAGTCTGCAGGCCGACGCTCTATCCACTGAGCCAAACTGGTTAGGGCTATTTATTTATTTTTAATATATATATTTTTTTATTTCAAAGAGGAAGGGAGAGGGAGAGAGAGATAGAAACATCAATGATGAGAGAGAACCATTGATTAGCTGCCTCCTGCACGACCCCTACTGGAGATCAAGCCCACAACCCAGGCATGTGCCCTTGACTGGAATTGAACCTGGGACCCTTCAGTCAGCAGGCCAATGCTCTATCCTCTAAGCCAAACCAGCTAGGGCCTGCAGATTTATTTTTTTTAAATGTAGAAATTCATATTCTTTATTTTTATCTCTTGTACTTAGGGAACCATTCTAGGCTTTAATTCCTTTAAATAATAATAGGTACAGACTGTTATAATAATAGGTATAAGCCATACAAAATGTAAATTTCCAAATTTCTTGCTAACTAAGAGGATATTCATCTAGTTTGCCTTTCCTCTATGTCTCACCCCAGGGGTATTTTCAGGAATAAATAACATATTCAACAACGCAATAGGGGTATGAGTTTAGCTACTAAAATATATTGACGTTTCAGAGCTTTACATAAGCTTTTAATAGTTGTCCTCACATCAATTAAAATAAAAATGCAGTTGCTACCATTTTAAATGTTAGAGGTCTCTAAAGACATGCCCAGACAAACACTGATCTAAAAGTAGTAAAAATGTGCCTGAAAACTTAAATACCTTCTTCACACATCTTGAGTTTCTATAGCCTAAAAAAAAAAAGAAAAAGAAAAAACTATTTGCTTTTATAATTTCCTTGATTTCTCACCTTGTACCCTTCAATTAACTGATACTGTCAGAATCCAAGTTCTCAGGGAAACTAGATTCAAAGGCTGCACTATTCGGTGGATAAAGGATCCAAAGGAAAGAAACACATACATTGGATTCAGCTCAGATGAGCAGCCTGCTCCCCACAGGACAGAAGGGGAGCCACTTTCAGAAGGTTCCACATGCTGTACTCTCCAGATTGAGACAGAAAGCACCCCCGGAGTGGGCCAGTCCCTGGGGGAGGAGCGAGGGACACCTGAGCAGCCCCGGGAGTGAAGCTCCAACACTCTCTTCTCCCCGGGGAATAATATAAATGTGGAGGCAACCAATTGATGGGTCTCTCTCAGTCAATGTTTCTCTCTCTGTGTCTTTTCCACTCCTCTCTCCCTTCCACTCTCTCTAGAAAACAATGGGGAAAAAATATCCTGGGGTGAGAAATAAAATATAAAAAAGTTTGTTGTTGAACAATATGCTCTTTTTTTAAAAACAACAACAACAATATGCTGTTTTATGCAGGCAGCAACCTCAGAGGTCTTGTGTTGACTGTGCCTTTTTTTTTTTTTAATATATTTTTATTGATTTTTTACGGAGAGGAAGGGACAGGGATAGAGAGCCAGAAACATCGATGAGAGAGAAACATCAATCAGCTGCCTCCTGCACACTCCCCACTGGGGATGTGCCCGCAACCAAGGCACATGCCCTTGACCGGAATCGAACCCGGGACCCTTCAGTCCGCAGGCCGATGCTCCATCCACTGAGCCAAACCGGTCAGGGCGACTGTGCCTTTTGATTGCATCATTGCCTCCTGGGCTTGATGAATCTGTTGTTTTCTAAATTTCCTGGCCTAAGTGTACAGTGTGATAAAGTCTACAGTCCTGCACAGTAACGTCCTAGTCCTTCATATTCACTCACCAATCACTGACTCCTGCAGAGAACCCTCCAGTCCTGGAGCCCATTCAGGGTCAGTGCCCCACACGGATGTACCATTTTCTACCTTGCACACCACATTTTCACTGCACCTTTTCATAAATGCTTCCTACCATTGCATTACAATTGCCTACAGCATTCAGTACAGAAGCATGTTGTACAGGTTTGGTGCCTAGGACTCACAGGCTACACCATATGGCCTAGGTGTGTAGCAGGCTACACCATGCAGGTTTGTGTAAGAGAACTGAAAACAACAAAACTGCCTCAGGATGTCCTCCCCAGGTTCAGGGGTGCAGGACTGTATGTAACTGCAGTTTCACCTCTCCCAGGAGTAAAATTTTAACCCAGTCACTCTGCAACTTGCTGTTCAACACTAATCTGTAGAAAGACTCCTGCTGTTCCTTCCCCTAAGGAAGGGTGACCCTGCCTGAAGCAATCCCCTCTTTTCTTTTACTAATAAGCCCTCAAAGCCCCTTCCTTTCTGCCAATTGTAAACGCCTTCCATTGTGAACAGCTGCTCTGAGATTCTATTTACTAGATGGGATGCAGCCCGATTCGTGAATGGGGAATCAAGCCAATTAGACCTTCCAATTTTATTCAGTTGAATTTTGTTTTTTAACAGTTTGAAAAGCACCACAAAAATAAATAGCCGATAAAGATGCTGTGACTCAGAGAAGGGAAGATGGCGGTTAGGATTCGGGGGAGAGACTGGAAATGCAGGCACGTGTTGCAGAGCTAGGCCTGGGGGACAGGGGGTGCACTTGAGAGCCTGCTCCACAAACATCTAAACTCCGGAGAAAAACGGGGTCCTTCTGGGTAGAAAGGAGGGACAGGGGGCCCCACAGACCACAGCTCCTCCCGTGCACGAACCGCGGGGACCGGGTCACCATTGTCCCCCATGACCCTCCACGTGGTCACCGCACCGACTGCGGAGCCGCGGGGATGAGGGTGCAGAGCTGCCCAGACGCGCTCCGCAGCCCAAGGCCCTGCCGCGGGGACACACTGGACGCCCGGGTCCCGGCTGGGCCCCACCCTGCGAGCCCGAGGGGCCTGCAGTTTCAGCGGAGCCCCCGGCGCCTCGGGTCCGCAGGCTCCGGACCTGACCGTGGAGAGACGGTCCCTCCACGGCGGCTCCACCCGCCCCTCCTCCCCGTCTCCGCGCCCGGCCGCACACTCACCATTTCTAGTTCCTGGGCCTCCCGAGTCCCGCCTGCAGCTCCCACCACCTTACAGATCGCAGCTCCACACAAGAGGGCAGAGCAATCTTAGGGTTTTAAGGGCAAGGAAAGTGCCGGCCGGATCTCAGCCGCAGCCAGCAGGCCTTCTGCGCGGTTGCAGCTATAGGTGCCCCCACCCGCTCCCAATAGCCCCACCCACCTGGCGCCCAGCTCAGATGACCGACACTTCTCACGACATCGCCCCCTAGCGCCTGAGGTGCACAGGCCTGAGGCCAAAGCAGCCAGATCTCCTGTCCAGGGACATTTGCATTGAGAGGCAGCGCTGAGAGTCCCCAGGGAACAGTGGTCCTTCCTTGCAAACACACACACTTAAAAGGCACCTAATGAATCTGGCTCCATTTTCATCTTTGTTGACACTGGAGTCTGACTTGTGGATTTACAAAAAGGTGCACAGGCTCAGGTAGTAGGGATGCATTAGGTGGGTATCTTTCCAGAACTACAGTCAGATTCCCAAAAAGAGCATTGAAACCAAAAACAAGCCATCCTTTCCGTGGAAAAAATAAAGGTGACTTCTGGATATTTAGAATGGTTGACTTTTTAATATATATATATTTGTATTCATTTCAGAGAGGAATGGAGAGGGAGAGATAGAAACTGTTAGGCACATTCTTGCACTCCCTTGTTCCCTGCTGGGGGCTCTTGCCCCTCCCTGCGATTTTCCTATCATTCTCATTGTAGGTTTCATGATAACAGTCTTCGGTTTGCAGTAAACCGCCTCACCCAGTTCCCAGCGGACCGCCTGCACCTGGTCCGACTGGTTACTCTGACTGACCTTCACTAGAGACATAAATATCCCGCTCGCCCTACTCTGCCCGGCTGACACCCACAAAATAGTCTCAGCCGCTGTGAGACAAGGTAATAAAGTTTCTCTCACAACGTTTCTTGGCCTGGCTCCTTTCGGCATGGATCTCACAGAAACATCACTGATGAGAGAGAGTCATTGATCAGCTGCCTCTTGCACACCCCACACTGAGGTCTGAGCCTACAACCCGGGTATGTGCCCTGATCAGGATTCGAACTGTGACCTCCTGGTTCATACATCAACGCTCAACCACTGAGCCACGCCGCTTGGGAAGAATGGTTAACTTTAAAAAATGGTCCTGACATACCCTCCCGTGTGGCTCAGTGGTGGTCACAGTTTGATTCCCGGTCAGGGCACTTGCCAGGGTTGCGGACTGATCCCCATTAGGGGGCGGAGGCAGCCCTGGAGGATTCTCATCATTGATATTTCTATCTCCCTCTCCCTTTGCCTTCCTCTATGACAATAAAAATATATTTAGCCCTTAGCTGGCTTTATTCAGTGGTTAAGAGCATCAGCCCTTGGACTGAAAGCTCATGAGTCCCATTCAGGTCAAGGGCACCACCTTGGTTGTAGGCTCCATTCAGCCCCTGGGCAGGCACCTGCAGGAGGGAACTAATGGATGTGTCTCTCTCACATCCATGTTTCTCTCTGTCTCTGTACCTTCCTTCCACTCTCTCTGAAAATCAATGGGGAAAATATCCTTGGGTGAGGATTAACAACATGTAAAAAAAACAACAACACATGTTTTAAAAGAATTTAAAAAACAATTTGTTAGGTTGGGTGGCTCAGGAGGCGGCGAAGGAAATAAAGAAAGTTGATCAGAAAAGGAAGGAAGGAAAGTTTATTCTGCGTCCCCGGGAGACCCACGTACCCCCAAGGACAGGGCACGTGGATTCACGCCAACAGGGAGGGGGGCACTTTTTTTATACTGCGGTTGGGTGAGGGGCGGGGACATGAGCTGAGGTATTCAGCTGAGGAAGTTTTAGCTGCAGGGGGTCAGCAAGGTATTCAGGAAGGAGTCAGTATCTGTGTGGGGGTCGGTGTTGATTCAGGGAGAAGCCAGTATCTGTGTCTGGCACGCTGATCTGTTAGAAATGCCAGGGGGAGTCCATTATCTCATCACACATCTGCATGTATCCAATCCTGGGCTCTCTCCGACCTAACACAATTTAAAAGGCATTTTTAATTAAAGAGAGAAAATGTTCCTGACATGGAAAATACAAGTAGGTGGTTAGGTTTTCTCACTTGTGACTCAGTCACTTGAAGTATGGTACCTATTTGCTTTGTTTAACAATGGACAGGTTATTTTGATTTTCTGAATTGTATAAATCATCCCATTCGATTGAATGCCTTATTGATTGAATGACTATCCCATTGATTGTGATCTTACTGGTTATGGAAGCACATTCTTCTGTACCTGGGAAACAGGACAGCACAATTACCCTAAATTGTTTTAGTGTCCACAGATGGTGCGTTCCCTGTCAACTCAGTGGACCCAAGACCCGAGGGCTCTAAATAATGTTTCTGTCAACTCAGAGGTCCAAAGACCCAAAACTATAAACAATCTTTGTAGATAACTAATCAGCTCAATCTCGCTTCTGTAACTGCTTTGTGCAAACCAGGGTCCTCATTCCAAACCTTGGGATGTAATCAATACCTTTGTGATTTTTGCCTATATTGTTATGCCCAGATTACAAGATTCCCAAGAAACCACATCAGGGAGCCAATTCGATGTAAAAGCATAAGAATCTGTATTCAAGCTAGCTTGAGCTCTCCATCCACCAGACCCACCGACACATCGGCTAGCCAAGTGGCCAAGAGAGAGCCCGAACCCCTCCCAGAGACCGGTTATATAGGGGGGGGTTGGAGTAAGGGAGGAGAAAGGACTGTGCTTTGCCGATTGGCCAGACACAAGTCAATGTCCCGTTCCTGGGTGTGGCTAGCAGAGTCTTAGACTTCCGTGAAGAAGCTCCTTGCCCAACACGTGGCCAAGGTAAGATGGAGGACGTAGCCCTTACCCTGGGGGAAGGTGGAGGGCGTAGCCTTCGCCCTTTCATTCCCCCCTTTGTCTTGGAACTTCCGGCTCAATCATGAGACGGACTGCACTTCCATTCCACCGTTGTTAGAGGCCCGTACTGGGCATATCTTAACAAATGGTCTGGTGGAAGGGGAAGAAATCATTTTAGCTTTAACAACTTTTATTGAAATAGGATTTTTCTTCTTAAAATTCCTCCATGGCTATTAAAAAGCCAAATCAAGATTAATTTATCTACTGTCCTGATGTTTGCATAAACACAACAAGAATGGTGACTGACTACCTTTGCTGGAATCTCATGGTTGAATCTTAATGTGCCCCGTAGGGCCAGGAAGCCACGCCATCCAGCTGCCATCAGGCCCGCCTGCAGTATCTGCTGAGTTAGGTGAATCCCTCACCTGTAGCAACTCCACCTGAGCCCACGCTCCAGGTTTTAAGGCCCATCTCAGTAGCCCTCCTACTTGTTGCGGCCCAGAGTGTGTGGGGGCTCCGCAGGAATGCAGAGGCATCCCTACTGCTCCCCTTTTACTCTTACCAACCGCCAGTGATGGTAGGGCATCGGCCTGACACTTCAGCGCCAGCCATCTTCAGGGCTTCCAAGCAGAATATCAGGCTTTCTTCGTGGCATTTTTACTGGCTTCAAGTCTTTAGAGCTCAGACAGGGCTCTTTAAAATATGATACTCCAGTCAAAGTTTTCCGTTAATAAAACCACTATTAGGAACCGGTCTTATTGAATCTATGCAAAGAAATGTATTGCCATGTTAGCATTGTTAAATTTCGGAGGAATTACATAAGAAGAAAGACATACTGATCTACTCTAAGATTTTCTGACTTTCCTTGCCAATTCCTTTTAATTGTTGGCATTAAACTTTCTTTCTATGCATAACCATGCCTCAGACCTTCTACTCTAAACAGGCTTTTTTCAGACTACCCCTGACATGGGCATGGTCACAAAGGCCTGCAAGCAGTACACAGGCTGCCAACTGTTAGCTGTCTCTCAACAGAGACCAAAACCTGATGGGCACTGTTCCCTGCCCAGGTGGGCACCTGCCCTCTTGGCAGCTAGGCACCCTTTACTTTTTGGGGTTCACCCCACATAGTACCCTTCCAGGACAGCCAACATACATTCAAACCTGCAAGAGAATTAAAGGTCAATATAACACATCAATACAATGAAACATAATATAGGCATCATGGCCGCTTTAGGCAGCCACATCTTCTGCTACTAAACATGTGATATTAAAGTCTATTCTTGACCTTCCTATGAATTGTCCTTGTCTTTTTGGAGCCATGTCCATGAAGACGCAGGCATTATCTAAGTCTATTCAATGTTACCAGCATCAGGCAGGTCGAGCACGCCGTAGCTTGAGCAGGTTGCATTGTTCTCGATTGATGACGAAGTTTTTCCGGATCATGGATGGGTCCGCTGACCGGACGTGGGTGTGATGGACCCAGGTCACGACGCCGTCTATCTTGAGAGTGGTGGGGGTCGTCAGCACCACGGAGTTGGGTGTAGGGACCTTTCCATCGCGGCTCCAGGAGGTGCCTTTTGCCTGGGTGGCGCCGAGGCGCAGCCAAATGTCCTCGTGCGCCCTCTGGAGCCCTCTCAAGGAAAGAGACAATTCTTGCAGCAAGAAAGTCAGGAATGATAGGGGGTGGGGCCTGACCAGCTTCATTCTTGCCTATCTTTACAGATTTCAAGGCCCATTGTCTTCCTTCACAGGCAGGGGGAAGGGCCCATTAAGTCTTTGCCTTGAGGTACTGTGAGCCCCATCCTTAAATGTTACTAGAAAAGCCACAAAATACGTTTTAAATTACTCCAGAATTCCAAAATTCCAACCCAGCACAGAATATCACATAGAAAATCAAAGTTCCCAGTAAACAACAGAGATGCTTATAAACATCAAATAAACATTTACACTTACACCTTTTCAGTGAACAAGTATTTTTACAGCCTTGGGCTCTTGAGCAGATAACAGGAACATCATCCAAGTCCCCTGATGGGGGCCTGACAGGAACAGATGTGGGGGCCTTTCCCACATCCCAGGACAGGATTCTTGACCTATGTCTTGTTCAGATAGAAACGGTTTTTATCACAAACAAACAAACAAATCCAAAACCAAGAAAATCAAGGCCAGAAGTACCCTCTGATGTTTTAGGGGTACCAAGGAAGGAGAAGTTAGGCAGTGTCCAGCTCTTCTCACAATCCACCACCAGTGACCAGTTCCAGCTTATTGGCTTACCATTCATTTAACATTTCTTTCCTCCCATCACATCAAAGCCATGCTTTCCAGTTAAAACTTTTAGCCTTAATTTTTAGGTGACATGTAAATAATTAATATTCCTCAGATTGACAATATATTCAAATTCAATAACAAGGATACATATTTAAGCATTAAGGACAGATCAATTTACAGAAGCAGAGACAGCATGCAATCCAAACCACAGCTGTGGGTAAACACATTATCTAGATCAGTATGAAGCCACAGTTTCTATCTGACTTTAGAAATTGGATTACTACTATCAGTCCCTTTTAAAGACTTTGACTTAACCTTTAATTGTCCTTAGTTTAAGGAAAGCAGAGTTTTCTAGATTTAAGAGATTAGAAAAATGACTTAGCCTTTTTTAGCTCTATTGTTGGCCCTTATAAAGCCAACTGCTCAGAAACATTGGTCTATCATACCACTGAAATTATATTAAGACCGTGATTGCTAATTAAGCATTAAAAATATCTTCTTAAAAATAGTATTAAATAAATCCGAGAGGCAAGAACACTTTCTGCCCCATCCACATTTCCGTAGTAAAACTCCGCCTTAAAGCTCCACCCCTGAAATTCCATCCTGCCTCAGTGAGAAGACATTCCTTTTTGGCTAAATCAGAGGGCGGGGCCTTTGCTGTTTCAAGATGGCGGCCCCCAGGGGAGCGGCAGGCCATGCGGCCAACATGGCGGCTGTCGAGGCTTGCAGCCCAAAATGGTGGCTGTACCAATAAGCAAAGGTATTTAGTTACCACAATAACATAATTTTTCCCAATTCAATCCAAACATTTCTTTGTCAGGTTCATCTGCCATTTTTAAGGCCAAAACAGTCTCGGGTTTTTATTCTGTACACAGAAAAAGATCAAGTTCAGCTCAAAACTATGCGCACTCGTTTTTAAACTGGCCTTTTCCCTTTACACGTGCACAGAAATCCCGGATGCATTTTAAAACTTTTTAATTACAAGAAGGACTTTCAAATCAATACTTTTACATTGAAGGATATATTGAACTTTTATCATCTTTCCCAGACCTTCCCCTGGACCCGACGCTGCCGGGGGCCTCGCTGCTCTGGCCTCCCGCAAGCAACTCGCCGGCCTTAACCCCCGCGCTCCGCCCAGCTCCACTCGCTGGCCACAAGCCCAGGGGCCAACGCCCCGCCGCCGCCGCCGCTGCGGCCAGGCTCCGCGAACTAGCTTGTCCGCGCCCGGCCCGAGCCCCCAGGGCCGCCCCCCGAAGGCGCGCCGCCCCTCATGGCGCGCGCGCAAGCCCAAGCTGCGGGGCTCGGGCTGCCTCTCCCGGCCTCCGGCCTCTTCCAGGCCGCGCTGCTCGGGCTCCGGCCCAGCGCCTGCCGCCGCAGCTGAGCCGCCTGGGCCCGCGGCGCGGCCGGGCTCCTGGGCAGCCGCCGAGCTCCTGCACACCTGCCCCCGGGCGCCCCGACTGCGCAGCAAGCTGCCTAGGTGCTCCAGCCTCAGCCTCCGCGAGCCGGCTTTAGCCTCAACATCCAGGCGCATCTTTCCTCTCCTTCGGCCCGAGGCACAAGTGATCCCCCGCCTTTACACTCACATACTTTCACCAGACATAGCCTCCGCAATCCAGGCGCATCTTTCTCTCTCCTGCGGCCCGAGGCATAGTGATCCCCCGCCTTTACACTCACATACTTTCACCAGACATTCATTCAGAGTTTACAAACAGGGCCCAAAACAGCCTTCCACTTCCATGGAAGAGACAGACGATGGCTTACGCCAAACCGGCGGGAACTACCCACCTCGTCTCAGATTGGGGTTTCTACAGACCTCCCGACTTTTCGGAAGCAAAATTACACCCCTACAGATACAGATGGAGGATCGAGGCGTCCCCCGACTCCTCCCGCCCTTTGACCCCCATGTGCGTCCACGGTCAATGTGGGCGAATACAGATTTCAGAAGTGAGCTCACACAGAACAGATAAAGCACACAGAACAGACAAACACAATACAGAGACACTTACCACGGCCATGCAGATTCTACGAATTGGGGGAGTCCCTACATGGTCTTGGGAACCCCGGGCGAGCCCCCAAATGTTATGCCCAGATTACAAGATTCCCAAGAAACCACATCAGGGAGCCAATTTGATGTAAAAGCATAAGAATCTGTATTCAAGCTAGCTTGAGCTCTCCATCCACCAGACCCACCGACACATCGGCTAGCCAAGTGGCCAAGAGAGAGCCCGAACCCCTCCCAGAGACCGGTTATATAGGGGGGGGTTGGAGTAAGGGAGGAGAAAGGACTGTGCTTTGCCGATTGGCCAGACACAAGTCGATGTCCCGTTCCTGGGTGTGGCTAGCAGAGTCTTAGACTTCCGTGAAGAAGCTCCTTGCCCAACACGTGGCCAAGGTAAGATGGAGGACGTAGCCCTTACCCTGGGGGAAGGTGGAGGGCGTAGCCTTCGCCCTTTCATATATAAGTCTGGTTTTGCCACCATCTTATTACTATGAGATTTGAGAATGACCCCTCATAGTCCCGGATTGCAATAAATGTGACTCTTTAATTCGACTTCTTGAGGCGTCCTTCTGTGATTCGCGGGGTACATTACAACAACTTACTTGTGGCTACACTGTTTAATCCACAATAAGGAGACTTAGAAATCTGGGTTTCACCTGATTGGTGAGTCTGTGATACAAGCATAACATTCATTCTGACAATGATGAAATCACTCCTTGCCAGGCATCCTCTTCATTGGATGAACCAGGTCAGATTTCTGGCTCTGACCATTGCCTCTCTCCAGTCCCTGAGGAAATGCTCACCTTTAGTTTCATACGCGACAAACACCCCCCCTCCCCCAAACACCTGCAATAACCCATCGAGCCTGGGACACAGAAGAACCTGGAGGCCATCTGACACAGTCAACCTGAGGGCAGAGCCACAGAACCACAGGTGACCTCAATGGAGAGAGGAAAGGAGGGCACGCGTTTCACCCAGGACTCAGCTTACCAGGAGGACCACACGGGGAGGAGCGGCATCAGTCACCATACACAGCAGGAAAAAAGGTCTGTGGGTATTCACCATGAAGAACTGAGATGGAGAATATATTTGCATTTCACCATCTTTTTTTCACCTTCCTTTTCACAGCTATCTGGAAAACAATAGTCTCGAGGCATTTTTTCTAGAAATCATTCTGATTTTCTACTCTGGAATACCTCTGGCTTTTTATTTTGTTTCCTCTCCCATCTCGAGAACCCTCAAATAAATGATCTCCTACTAAGAATGCGAGTTCACTGGGGAAGATGCATATGTTTGGTCTCTTCTCTCACACGGCTGAACTTCAGGAACCTGCTGCTGCAGAAATTACCTTGCATCCCTGTCCTTCCACACCCTGCTGGTACTTGCCCTGGGAATTGTATGGTTCCAGCTGTGGCCCCATCTGGGCAAAAAATGCTCTACTTCTCACAGGAAAAAATAGGGAGAGCTGGTCGCTTTGCTGAGGCTACTTCATGCAGTTCTCCAATGTGCTTCAATTACTGTGGTTGTGTGGTAAGAGGAGGTGGTTCTTTTTTTGAAATATATTTTATTGATTTCAGAGAGGAAGGGAGAGGGAGAGAGAGGTAGAAACATCAATGATGAAAGCGAATCATTGATTGGCTACCTCCTGCATGCCCCCTCCTGCGGATTGTTAGGTCGGAGAGAGCCCAGGATGGATACATGCAGATGTGTGATGAGATAATGGACTCCCCCTGGCATTTCTAACAGATCAGCGTGCCAGACACAGATACTGGCTTCTCCCTGAATCAACACCGACCCCCACACAGATACTGACTCCTTCCTGAATACCTTGCTGACCCCTTGCAGCTGAAACTTCCTCAGCTGAATACCTCAGCTCATGTCCCCGCCCCTCACCCAACCGCAGTATAAAAAAAGTGCCCCCCTCCCTGTTGGCGTGAATCCACGTGCCCTGTCCTTGGGGGTACGTGGGTCTCCCGGGGACGCAGAATAAACTTTCCTTCCTTCCTTCCTTCCTTCCTTCCTTTTCTGATCAACTCTCTTTATTTCCTTCGCTGCCTCCTGAGCCACCTAACCTAACAGGGGTCAAGCCCACAACCCAGGCATGTGCCCTTGCCCAGAATTGAACCTGTGACCCTTCAGTCTGTTAGGTCGGAGAGAGCCCAGGATCAGATACATGCAGACATGGGATGAGACAATGGACTTCCTCTGGAATTTCTCACAGACCTGGGATTTCTCACAGGTCAACGTGCCAGACACAGATGGCTCCTTCTCCCTGAATACCTTGCTGACCCCCCTGCAGCTGAAGCCTCCTCAACTGAATACCTCAGCTCATGTCCCCGCCCCTCACCCAACCGCAGTATAAAAAAAGTGCCCCCCTCCATGTTGGCGTGAATCCACGTGCCCTGTCTTTGGGGGTACGTGGGTCTCCCGGGGACGCAGAATAAACTTTCCTTTCCTTTCTTTTCTCATTCACTGGACTCTATTTCTTGCGCCGCCTCCTGAGCCACCTAACCTAACACAGTCCACATGCCAACACTCTATCCACTGAGCCAAACCGGCTAGCGCTAGGGCATAGCCATATTTTCCCTGAAATTAATTTCTAGTAATAATAACCATTAAACATTTTTATTGCCAAAATTTGATTTGCATTTTTGGAAATGGAAAGAATTGGGGTGTGGTTGGGTGGGGATTTATATATTTGGACATTGCAAATCTTTAATAAAAATGAGTACAAGCCTTGAAATAATGCCATCCTTTTTCCTTGCTCTTTATTTCTCCCTGATTAATAGAGGCAAGAGAAAAAAGGGGTGAACTGCCCCAAAATTATGTAAAGATCTAAATAAATCATAGGGGAAATAGCCAATGGTCACAGATCAGAAGGCTTAACACTGTTGAGATGGCAATGCTTCCCAAAATGATCTACATATTCAACACAATCCCTGACAGAATCTCAGCTGACTTCTTTTTTTTTTTTAATATATTTTATTGATTTTTTACAGAGAGGAAGAGAGAGAGATAGAGAGTTAGAAACATCGATGAGAGAGAAACATCGATCAGCTGCCTCCTGCACATCTCCCACTGGGGATGTGCCCGCAACCCAGGTACATGACCTTGACCGGAATCGAACCCGGGACCCCTCAGTCCGCAGGCCGACGCTCTATCCACTGAGCCAAACCGGTTTCGGCATCAGCTGACTTCTTTATAGAAATTGTCAGGCTGTTTCATAAATTCATATGGAATTGCAGGACAACTAGAGTAGTGAAACCAAAAGTAAAACAAAGTAGTAGGACTATTTCCGGATTTCAAATCATACTATTCAGCAATAGTAACCAAGGTAATGTGGTAATGACACAGGGACAGACACACAGGTCAATGCAGTAGATTGAGATTCCAGATATAAACCCATTCATCATGGTCATCTGATTTTTGAAAAATATGCTAAGAATGAAGAGAGAATATTCTTTTTAAAAATTGGTGCTGGGACAACTAGACAGCAGCATTCAAAAGAATTAAGCCCGGCTGGCATGGCTCAGTGGTTGACCATGGGCCTATAAACCAAGAGGCCATGGTTAGATTCCAGGTCAGGGCACATGCTCAGGTTGCAGGCTCAATCCCCAGTAAGGGGTGTGCAGGAAGCAGCCAATCAATGATTCTCTCTCATCATTGATGCTTCTATCTCTCTTTCCCTCACCCTTCCTCTTTGAAATCAATAAAAAAATATTTTTAAACAGAATTAAGTTGGATCCTTACATTACACCACATACAATAATTTACCAAAATAGATCAAAGACCTAAATCTGAAGTAAAATTATAACATTCTTAGAAACACACATAGTGGGAAATATGACCTTTGATTTGGCACCCCTGCTGGCCTGATTGAAGCCTAACTGCTCCCCTGCTGACCCGATCACCCCCAATTGCCATCCCCTGCTGGCCATCTTGTGGTGGCCATCTTGTGATGACGTGAGGGCATTGCGTGAGGGCGTAAGGACCACCTAGGCTTTTGTTAGTATAGATGACACAAAAACCAAAAATAGTCAAATTAAAAATAGTGTTTTTGTTATATCAGCCCAAATAGGAATTGATTACCTCAGGGCACCGATTTTCAACTGGTGTGCAGCAAGAGACAGACAGGTGTGCTGCAAGAATTTTTAAAACATGAAAAGAGGCACTGACCTCTTTTCCCTTAGGTTGTTAAATTTAAGTAATGACAACAGCCAACACAACAATAGCTGCCTGCGGAGTGAATGAATCAAAATTATACCTATTTTTTTGTCAGATTGGCAAAAAAATAAATAAATAACATACTTTTTTTGGTGTGCAGCAGAAATTTAGCAATTCGTTTATGTATGCCATAAAAAAGGTTGAAAATCGCTACCTTAGGGAAATTATGGAGTGACCTTGGAATGGAGATAACACCTTTGGAATAGAATAGATAGGATTAAAATCAACAGAACTAGGGAACAGTGTATCAGAGGAAAATTCAACATTCTCCTGAATTCCGGGCGTGCCAATAAGAAGAGTAGAAGATCTGAAGCACCTGCATTACTGCACATTTTTATTTTTTTAAATTACTTTTTCTCCTTTTAACTAAGAAAACATTTTTTTTTCTTTTTTTCTTTTTTCTTTTTCTCCATCACCTGATTTTGCCCTTTCAGCTACTACATTTTTATTTTTAACTAGTATTATTACCGCTACCATTGTACCGTTCTTTAAAGTGTCATTTTATTTTGTCTTTATTTTATTTTGGGACTAATGTTCTCCATTCTATTTTCATCGTTCCTTTAGCAACATTTTTCTCTACCTCAATTTGCCTCTGTGCTAAACAATCTCCCCCACTTTTTCCCTTTTGCTGTCCTGTTTCTCTTACCCTACTTCAGCTTTTGATTTTCCCTACTCTTTTTACCCCCTGTCAAAATTTAACCCTGCTTATATATCCTACGTCCAATCCCCTGTTCTAAATCCTTATACACCTTTCCCTTATCTTCCTTCACTATCCAATTTTTTTTTCTCTTCTTCTTCTTTTCTCTCTCTATTGTTTTATTGTTGTTTGCTTGATTGACGAGTATATTGGGGTTTTTTTTTTAGGATTGTTTGTGAGGTTAGACTGCTTATTCTTTTTATTTTCCTGCCCCTCCCTCTCCCCCCCCCGCCCCCTGGTTATTTCTGTGCTTCTGTTTCCCCTTGCGTCGCTTGATATTATTGGTTGTTTGTAGTTTGTATTCATCTCCAGGAATCTGTTGCTGTAATTTGTTGGTATTAGTGGCGGACCTATAGGAGTTTTCTCCTCATATAAATAGTCTCTTCCCCTTTTATACTTCATTCTCTTTTCTCTCTTACTTTTTTTTTCCTCCTCTTTTTCCCCTCCCTTTTTCCAATTTCATTTTTGCACTCCTTTTTTTCTTTCTTTCTTTTTTCTCTTCTACCTTTTTCTCTTCTTTCCCCCTTATTTCCCAACTCTCTTAGCTCGG
>NW_005871631.1:135155-140055 GCF_000147115.1 Myotis lucifugus
CCTCCCTCCCCCAGCCAGAAAGACCCCCCACAGCTGTGAACCAGCACCCCACCAGAGGCTCTGCTATCAACAGAGGAGCCGCTGCTACCCACAACCGCCCCAAGGAGCAACCACAGCCCGAGGAGCCACTGCCACCCAGGGAGCAGCCACTGCCACCCAGGGTCCAGCCACTGAACGACTCAACAACTAGTCATGTCAGTGAGATCAAACATGGGTAGACAAAGAAACCCCCCAAAGGAAAGAAAAGGAGGCCTCGCCCAGAAAAGCAGCTAAGTGAGACAGAGATATGCAACATGACGGAAAAAGAATTCCAGAATAAGGTTCCTAGAGTACATGCACCGGATGTTCAAGAAGCAAGAAGAAACAGATGAAAAACTCAACTACTTATGCAAGAAGCTAGAAGAAACAGATGAAAAAATCAACAACTTAAGTAAGTCCCAAGAAGAAATGAAGAGCGACATAGCTGCAATAAAAAACACCATTGAAAGTATCAACAGTAGACTGGGAGAAGCGGAGGACCGAATTAGTGAATTAGAAGACAAGGAAGCAAAACACACTCAAACTGTACGGCAAATGGAGAAAAAAATTAAAAGACAGGAGGAGAGCCTAAGGGAGCTTTGGGACAACATGAAACGAAACAACATACGAATAATAGGGGTGCCAGAACAACGGAAAGATGAACATGGATTAGAAAACCTATTCGAAGAAATAATATCAGAAAACTTCCCTGAGGTGGGGAAGAAAAAAGTCACACAAGCCCAGAGAGTCCCAAACAAGGTGAACCCGAAAAGACCCACACCAAGACACATCATAATTACCATGGCAAATGTTCAGGATAAAGAGAGAATCTTACAGGCTGCAAGAGAGAGACGGAAAGTAACATACAAGGGATCTCCCATTAGATTATCAAATGATTTCTCAACAGAAACACATCAGGCCAGAAAAGAATGGACAGAAATCTACAAAGTGATGCAAAGCAAAGGACTGAATCCAAGAATACTCTATCCAGCAAGGCTATCATTCAAAATTGAAGGGGAAATAAGAAGCTTCACAGACAAAAAAGGGCTAAGGGAGTTTATCACCACCAAGCCAGCCATGCAAGAAATGCTAAAGGGACTGTTGTAAAAAGAAGAAATATCAAGCTCAGAAAGAAAACAGCCACACACACACAAAAAAAGAAATGGCTACAAACAAGTACCTTTCAATAATAACTTTAAATGTAAATGGACTAAATGCTCCAACCAAAAGACATCGAGTGGCTGAATGGATAAAAAAACATGACCCATACATCTGCTGTCTACAAGAGACCCACCTCATTAGAAGGGACTCACACAGACTGAAAGTGAAGGGATGGAAAAATATCTTTCACGCAAATGGAAAGGAAAAGAAAGCTGGGGTAGCAATACTTATATCTGACAAAATACATCTCAAAGTGAAGGCCATAACCAGAGATAAGGAAGGCCACTTCATAATACTAAAGGGATCAATACAACAAGAAGATATAACCCTGGTAAACATATATGCACCCAATGCAGGAGCACCCACATACATAAGAAAACTTCTGGAAGATATCAGGGGAGAGATCGACAACAATACAATCATAGTAGGGGACTTTAATACACCACTGACATCACTGGATAAATCCGCTAGACAAAAACTCAGCAAAGAAACAGCAATCCTAAATGACTCACTAGATCAGATGGACTTAATTGACATCTTCAGAACACTTCACCCCACAGCTGCGGAATATACATTCCTCTCAGGTGCTCATGGGACACATTCAAAAATAGACCACATATTGGGTCACAAGCAAAGTCTCCACAAATTCAAGAAGATTGAAATCATAAAAAGCTTCTTCTCAGACCACGATGGCATAATGTTAGAAATAAACTACAATAAAAACAACCCAAAAAATCAAACACTTGGAAGCTGAATAGCATGTTATTAAATATTGATTGGGTTACCGATGACATCAAAGAAGAAATTAAAAACATCCTAGACACTAATGACAATGAAAACACAACAATCCAAAACCTCTGGGACACAATGAAAGCAGTCCTGAGAGGAAAGTTTATAGCTCTACAGGCCTATCTCAAAAAACAAGAAAAAATGGTAGTCAATCATCTAACTCTACAACTCAAAGAATTAGAAAGAGAGCAACAAGAAAACCCCAGAGTGAGCAGAAGGAAGGAGATAATAAAGATTAGAGCAGAAATCAATGACATAGAGACCAAAAAAACAATACAGAAAATCAATGAAACCAAGAGCTGGTTCTTTGAAAGGATAAACAAGATTGACAAACTCCTAGCCAGGCTCACCAAGAAGCAAAGAGAGAGGTCCCAAATAAACCAAATCAGAAATGATAGAGGCGAAATAACAACAGACCCCACAGAAATACAAATGATTGTTAAACAATACTACGGGCAACTCTACTCCAACAAACTAGACAACCTGGAGGAAATGGACAAATTCCTAGAAAAATACAACATTCCAAAACTCAATCAGGAAGAATCTAAAAACCTCAATAGGCCAATAACTATGGAAGAAATTGAAGCAGCCATCAGAAAGCTTCCAGCAAACAAAAGCCCAGGGCCAGACGGCTTCACAGGGGAGTTTTACCAAACATTCAAGGAAGAACTAAAACCTACCCTCCTCAGACTACTACAAAAAATTCAAGAGGAAGGAACACTTCCAAGCTCATTCTATGAAGCCAGCATCACCCTAATACCAAAACCAGGTAAAGACAACACAATGAAAGAGAATTACAGGCCAATATCCCTCATGAACATAGATGCCAAAATCTTAGCAAATCGGATCCAGCAGTACATCAGAAAGATCATACACCATGACCAAGTAGGATTTATCCCAGGGATGCAAGGATGGTACAATATCCGCAAATCAATAAACGTGATACATCACATAAACAAATTGAAAGAAAAAAACCACATGGTCATATCAATTGATGCAGAAAAAGCATTCGACAAAATCCAACACCCATTTTTGATAAAAACTCTCAGCATGGTGGGAGTAGAAGGATCACACCTCAACATAATAAAAGCCATATATGACAGGCCCACAGCCAACATCATACTCAATGGACAAAAACTAACACCATTTCCCCTAAGAACAGGAACAAGACAGGGATGCCCACTCTCACCACTCCTGTTCAACATAGTCCTGGAAGTATTAGCCATTGCAATTAGACAAGAAGAAGAAATAAAAGGCATCCAAATTGGAAAAGAGGAAGTAAAACTGTCCTTATTTGCAGATGACATGATATTATACATACAAAACCCTAGAGACTCCATCAAAAAGCTACTAGACTTAATACATGAATTTGGCAATGTAGCAGGATACAAAATTAACCCCAAGAAATCTGAGGCATTTCTATACACCAATAGTGAACTTTCAGAAAGAGAGATTAGAAAAACAATCCCATTTACCATCGCACCAAAAAAATTAAGATACCTAGGAATAAACTTAACTAAAGAGGTTAAAGACCTCTACTCAGAAAACTACAGGACGTTGAAAAAAGAGATAGAGGAAGACATAAACAGATGGAAGAACATACCATGTTCTTGGATTGGTAGAATCAACATCATTAAAATGTCCATACTACCCAAAGCAATCTATAAATTCAACGCACCTCCCATTAAAATACCAATGGCCTTCTTCAAAGATCTAGAACGAACTCTCCAAAAATTCATCTGGAATAAAAAAAGACCCCAAATAGCTGCAACGAGTGTTGGTCATTTTTAAGAAATTGAAACATGCAAGCATTTGGCAATTTCAATCCAATATTATGAATATTAACGAACATTTGTGTTTTGATTAGAATTATTTGGCTGTGAATCTCTGTTATATCCTGGTATGTCATGGTGTTGATTGTGTTTCTTACATGGGAACTTGTTACTGTTCTTTGGCAGTTTTTAAAAATAAACTACTCTGAAACAAAACACAAACCAAAAAACCTAAAAGCAAAATTAGCTTTTATCAATGCATATCTAATTATGATTATTGTGATATGTGAGTCAATTAAAACAAGATTCCAAAATACATCTACACTGATAAATCAGAATTGTTTATATTTTCTATTTAAATATTTTTATTATTTATTTTTATAATTTTAGGTTTGCCATCAGAAAGATAATGCTCTTGGAATTTAGGTGAGTTAAAAGTCTTTACTTTGATGAAGTTAAATATGACAGTATGATTTAACATTTAGATAAATTTTTTATACATTTCTGTGAGTGGTTAAGAAAATCTTAAATTTTGAAGATTTGTATTATGATTTGCTTATTTTGGAATATGTATATGAAATCCTTTGTTTTGAAAGATGATGCTACATTGTCATTATAACTAGTATTTTGAATTGTTTCTCAATAATTAAGATAGTGTGTGCTGAGCAATTTCTGAACTCTTACTCTGTTCAACTAGTCATCAGCCTAAGTAAATTGGAGTTCATTCTATAGCCATTTTTTCCCCTTCCAAGCTAAGTTGCTGTTACCAAGGCAGCCTTGTTCTGACCTAGCCACTTATAAATATTTCAGACTAAAGAGAATGTACAATTTTTAGATCATGAAGGTAAATTAGGTTATATTTCAACCAGGTATGGCCTGTAGGCTGGAAATAAAAGCCAGAGTTGTTGTTTATGATAGGAATATTTACCATTTATTGAATACTTGTCTTGTACTAGATAGGCACAATGTTAAATATTTTACATACAGAGCTCTCATAGCGACCCTGCAAATTCAGTATTATACTTTACATTTAGTGGAGGAAGAACCTGAGATCAGAGAGATGAAGTAATTTGTTGAAGATAATGCAGTCAAGTAATTGGCAGAGTTGGGATGCCAGAACTCATTTTTCTATTTCTCTACGCTACCTTGAGGTTTAGTCT
>NW_005871631.1:140155-203008 GCF_000147115.1 Myotis lucifugus
TAAGGGCTTAATCTCCAAAATTATAGGGAACTCATGCAACTTAACCAAAAGCAAGATAACAATCCAATCAAAAAATGGGCAAAGGATCTAAATAGACACCTTTCAAAAGAGGACATTCAGAAAGCCAAGAGACATATGAAAACATGCTAAAAGTCACTAATCATCCGAGAGATGCAAATCAAAACAACAATGAGGTACCATCTCACACCTGTCAGAATGGCCATCATCAACAAATCAACAAACGACAAGTGCTGGAGAGGGATGTGGAGAAAAAGGAACACTTGTGCACTGCTGGTGGGAATGCAGACTGGTGCAGCCACTATGGAAGGCAGTATGGAGGTTCCTCAAAAAATTGGAAATGGAACTCCCATTTGACCCTGTGATCCCACTTCTAGGAATATATCCCAAGAAACCAGAAACACCAATCAGAAAGGATATATGCACCCAGATGTTCATAGCAGCACAATTCACCATAGCTAAGATCTGAAACAGCCTAAGTGCCCATCAGTAGATGAATGGATTAGAAAATTGTGGTACATCTACACGATGGAATACTATGCTGCTGTTAAAAAGAAGGAACTCTTACCATTTGCAACAGCATGGATGGAACTGGAGAGCATTATGCTAAGTGAAACAAGCCAGTCAATGAAGGAAAAATACCACATGATCTCACTCTTTCATGGATAATTAAGACCATTACAAACTTTTGAACAATAATAAATACAGTGGCAGAGCTGCCTCAAACTGATTGTCGGACTGCAGTGGGAAGACCAGGGAGGGTTGGGGGACAGGAGGGAGGGGAGTAAGAGATCAACCGAAGGACTTGTATGCATCCATATAACCATAACTAATGGACATAAGACACTGGGGGGTAAGGGAGGGCAGGGGCTTGTCAAGGGTGGGGGGGAAAAAAGGACACTTATGTAATACCCTTTGTAATACTGTTAGCGAAAAATAAAAAAATAAAAAAAAATAAATTATGTCCTTTTACATTTCAGAGTTCTCTAAAGATACATTTTTAAAAATGATCTCAAATAAATTTCCTTCTAGTGTAAACCGCACAGCTGAGAATCTAATCAACATATCTCATAGCTGGTGGTTAGACTGAGAGTTGTCCTCCCACCAGAGCCGAAGGCTTGGGAGGCCAGGGGATTTTTTAAAATACGAAATAGGAGGTGGGGTGGTGATGGGTGGAAGATTCAACGCTGTCGACCATAAGCGATCAAATGGAGCCAGACACATTATTGCAGCGGTTCTCAACCTGTGGGTCACGACCCCTTTGGCGGTCGAACGACCCTTTCACAGGGGTCGCCTAAGACCATCCTGCATGTCAGATATTTACATTACGATTCATAACAGTGGCAACATTACAGTTAGATAGTAGCAACGAAAATAATTGTATGGTTGGGGGGTCACAACATGAGGAACTGTATTTAAAGGGCCAGAAGGTTGAGAACCACTGCATTATTGCATACGGTCAGGTGACTTTTAAGTGTGTGCACTTGTAAAAAAAGGATCCCAGCTCCGCCAGGGGCCTCGCACATTATATTTCAATGCAAAAGTTCCAGAGGAAGAAAAAAAAAAAAGTCCCAGAGGAAGAGTTCCCGCGGGCCTTCTGCCCAGTCGCGAAAGCGCTGTCCAGCTGTCACTCAGGCGCGAAAGAACAGGCCTTTCGAACTGTCCAATCAGGGGAGGCCCCGGGACGGTGGGCGGGCGATGTCCCTCCATCAGCCCGGACGTCCTGCCTCGGGGAGCTCGGGGGTCGCTCGCCCTCCAGGGCCCCGGGTCGCTTTGCCGCCGGCTCTGTCGCGTTGGGACCCGTACGGTTACCAGAAATCTTCAGGGGGACGCCAGGGGACCCAAGAAACCCCAAAATGGTGAGTGCGTGAGGCCAGGGTGCGAAGACGGGGACGAGATGCTGGTTGGACCCGGCGTTAGCGGACCTGGCCTCCCCAAGGTCAAGCCCAGAGTCCTCGGAGCCGCCTCTCGGACCTCGGCCCGCTCCCGCACGCGGCGTGGGGGCTGGGCCAGCAGCCGGACCCGGGCGTCCTGCCCGGTCTCTGCGCGCGGCGGTTTCGGCCCGACCCTGCAGCTTAGCTGGGCAGCTCTGCGCCCGCAGCCCCGCGTCCGCCCATACGGTGCGGCGGCCACGCGACGGGTCGTCAGAGAACCGTCGTAACTTATTATCGGGGCCCGTGCGGGAGAGGAACTCGTCTGTGGGGTCCCCGGTCCCTGCTTTCTCTCCGCGGGGGGGGAGGGGGGGGGTCCCATTTCTCCTGAGTTTCCCCATGCTAGGAGCAGGTCTCAAATCCCCAGCCTGCTCTCACCCCAATCTGCTCATTTCCAAATCCTCCACTGCCCCCAAACGCCAACGTCCCCTTCCCAATTCAAGCATCAGAGTCCACTATTTGTCTTCTGGGGTGCGTTTCAAACAGACCCATATTTTAACTGTTTATCATTTTCCCATAGTCAATGGATGGTCTTTTAGTAAAGTTTATTTTTTGTTTGTGGATATTTTACATGAGAGGAAAGTAGCGAATAATCAATCGTTTGCAACTACGTTGTATGAAATTCTTATGCCCGGCCTCCCAGGATCATTCCTGGACACGGACAGCCCATGGCAAGTTCTTTGGATGTTTGGGTGGACGTTCCTCTTGGCAAACTTTCCTGGGTGGTCTGTCCTGTCAACACTGCCCCTCTTTGGGTTTGTCACCTTTATTTATGGGTTGTTCAAACACTGGGTTTGTGCCTTAAAATATCAGTGGTTGCCCAAAGCTATTCCAGTGGGGAGCAGAGGTCTGTGGTCAGTGACCCAAACTAAGCACACATACGCCCAGAACCTGCAAAGGGAAGTAAGTACTTGAAGGCCCAGTTGGTTCTTCCCGGGGAGTCCTCCTCCCCCCTGCAGGTGTCCTACCTGCTCACCCCGCCATGGAAAGAGCCTTTACACTGAGAAGCTACAGCCCTGGGAAGCTGGGGGTGCAGGTGCACATGGGAGAGGGGTTGATGCTCCTTCTGAGGTTTTAGCTGTGGTCCCCCTGCGCCTGTTTCTAGGCATATTGGTTGGCGTTTTGCATCCAGGGTGTAGGTGCACTCCGAGTGTAATTCATGCGCACTGAGAAAGTCTGTAAAAGTCAGGAGTTCTGTGTCCTGGGTTAGGTTCATGAATTTGGGAGTTCATTTGGATCAGAACCTTCTACTAAATCCAGCTGAACGTTTCCTCACTGTGAGATGAAGCCTGAGAGAGGGAGTGTGTCTTCCTGGGGAGGAGAGGGTGTTGGAGCTCCCAGACTTCATTCCTGGGGCTGCTCAGGTGTCCCTTCCTCCTTCCAGGGGTTCTGTCTCAGCCGGGAGAGTACAGAATGTGGAACCTTCTGAAAGTGGCTCTCCTGTCCTGTGGGGAGCAGGCTGCTCCTCGGAGCTGATTCCAATACTTGTTTGTGTTTCTTTCCTTCGGATCCTTTATCCACTGAGTAGTGCAGGCCTTTGACTTTAGTGTCCCTGAAAACTTGGGTATGGAACATATGGGTGCATGTATATTTTTAAAATAGTGTTTTGGATTTTTTCAGTTTATACCCAGAAGTGGAATTGCTGGGTCAAAAGGTACTTTTAATTTTTTTTTAATATATTTTATTGATTTTTTACAGAGAGGAAGGGAGAGGGATAGAGAGTCAGAAACATCGATCAGCTGCCTCCTGCACACTCCCCACTGGGGATGTGCCCGCAACCCAGGTACATGCCCTTGACCGGAATCGAATCTGGGACCCTCCAGTCCGCAGGCCGACGCTCTATCCACTGAGCCAAACCCGTTTCGGCTACTTTTAATTTTTTGAAGAACCTCCTACTGTTTTACATAGTGGCTACACCAATTTGCAAGCCCATCAACAGTGCCCAAGGGTTTCCTTTTCTCCACAGCCTCACCAACACTTATTGCTTGTTGATTTATTGATAGCCATTCTGATAGCGTGAGGTGATATCTCATTGTTGTTTTCACTTGCATTTTTCTGATGATTAGTGATGTTGAGCATCTTTTCATATGTCTGTAGGTCATCTGTATGTCCTCCTTGGAGAAATGTCTATTCGGGTACTCTTCCCATATTTTAACTGGATGGGGGAGGTGTGTTAAATTTTATGAATTCCTTATATATTTGGGATATTAATTCCTTATTAAATGTATCATTTGTGAATATCTTCTCCCATTGAGCAGGTTGTCCTTTTGTTTTGTTGATGGTCCCCTTCACTGTGCAAAAACTTTTTAGTTTGATGTAATTCCATTTAATTATTCATTTATTTTGTTACCTTTGCCCAAGGAGACATATCCAAAAAGATATTGCTAAGAGCAATGTCAGAGTTTACTGCCTGTTTTCTTCCAGAAGTTTTATGGTTTCAGATCTTACATGGATTGACTTATGGATGTTGAACCATCCTTGCATCCCTGGGATGAATCTCGCTTGGTCGTGGTATATAATCCTTTTAATATATTGTTGAGTCCAGTTTGCCAATATTTTGTTGAGAATTTTGGCATCTATGTTCATCAAGAATATTGGCTTATTTTATTTTTTTATAATGTCTTTGTTTTGGGTATCAGGGTAATGCTGACTTTGTAAAATTAGTTTAGAAACATTCCTTCCTCTTTAATTTTTTGAAATAGAAATAAGGATAGGTATTCTTATTGGAATGTTTGGTAGACTTCACCAATGAAGCTGTCTGGTTGGTCCTAGACTTCTATTTGTTTTTTTTGTTTTTTTAGTACTGCTTCAATTTCATTGCTAGTAATTGGTCTATTTAGATTTTGTATTTCTTCCCCGTTCAGTCTTGGAAGGTTATAAACTTTAAGAAATTTTCTATTCTAGATTGTAGAATTTCTTGTCAGATAATTGTTCATAGTAATCTTTGTATTTTTGTGGTGTTTGTTCTGACTTCTCTTTTATTTATATTTTATTTGGCTCTCTCACTTTTTTTCATGATGAGTTGGGCTAAAGTTTGTCAATGTTGTCTATCTTTTCAAAGAACCAATCCTTAGTTTTAGTGATCTTTTTCATTGTTTTTTAAATTTTCTATTTCATTTATTTTTGTTCTGATCTTAATTATTTCTTTCCTTCTGTATAATTTGGGTTTTGTTTTTTCTAGTTCCTTTCAGTGTAGAATTGGATTATTTATATGGGAGTTTTCTGGTTTCTTTAGGTAGGCCTGTATAGTTATAAACTTTCCTCTTAGAACTGCTTTTGCTGTATCCTGTGAATTTTGAATTATTTTTCATTTTAATTTGTTTTCAGATAGTTTTTGATATCCATTTTCTTTTTAATCTATTGTTTGTTTATTAGCATGTTGTTGAGTTTTCACATATTTGTGTTTCCTCCCTCCCCCCTCCTCCGTTTTTTTCCTAGTTAATTCCTAGTTTTATGCCATTGTGATAGAAAAAGATGCTTGATATGATCTCATTCTTCTTGAATTTATTGAGGCTTGTTTTGTGACCTAATTATGTAATCTATCCTGGAGAATGTTCCATGTACACTTGGGAAAAATGTTATTCTGCAGTTTTTTAATGAAGTTTCTAAGATGCCTATTAGGTTGATCTATCTGGATGATGTGAGTGGGATGTTAATATCCTCTACTGTTATTACATTGCTGTGAATTTCTCCCTTTATGTCCATTAATAATTGCTTTATATATTTAGGTGCTACTCCATTGGGTTTATAGATATTTACAATTGTTATATCCTCTTTTTGGGTTGACTCCTTTATGTAATGTCCTTCTTTGTCTTTTATATTTTTTGTTTTAAAGTCTATTTTGTCTGATATGAGTATTGCTACCCTAGCTCTCTTTTTGTTCCTATTTGCATGATTACTCTTTTTCATTTCTTCACTTTCAGCGTTTATGTGTCTTTTAATTTGAAGTCTTCTGTAAACAGCATGTAGATATATTTTTTTTTTCAAATTATAAGAAAAAGTTTATTTAGAAAGTCACAGAGGTAGGAAAGGTGAGCCAACTGGGCTGCATAAGCTCAGGAAACAAGTTACAGAGGCAAAAGAAAGGCAGAGAGAACACGCCTGGGGGAAAGAGGAGGAAAGGTTGTGGGGGGTGGTTCTCCAGAGAGATACACCTGCCCTGGAGAAAGAAAAGGGTGGGGAAAGGTGTGGGCATGCTCAAGAGAGAGAAAGAATGCCTCATATTTTTTAAAATCCAGCCAGCCACTCTCTTTTTATTTAATCTATTTACATTTAATATAATTATTAATATGTACTTATTGCCATTTTGTTAATTGTTTCTTGGTTGTTTTTATAGTTCTCCGCTCTTCCTTTCTTCTCCTGATCTGTTCCCCTATGGTTTTCTATTTTTCCTTAGTGTTTTGTTTGGGTTTCTTTCTCTTTATTTTTTCTTTATCTTTTGTAGGTTTGGGGTTTGTAGTTACCATGAAGTTTATCTCTACTATTCTGTATCAGTAGCAGTCTATTTTAAGCTGATAGGCATTTAAGTTTCAAGATACTATATAAAACATTGCCCTGATGTTTTATGTTATTGATGTTATGTTTTAGATTTTTTTGTATTGTGTCAATCCTAACTACTTATTGTAGTTTGAGTTGTTTGATGCTTCTATCTTTTGACATTCATAGTAGTTTTTTAAATGACTGATTTGCTGTATTTATGAAATACTTGGCTTTCTCTATGAGATATTTTCCTCTCATATGTTTTTTTCTTTTTAAATTTTTAAAATTGATTTTAAATAGAGAGAGGAAGGGGGGAAAGAGAAACATCAATTTTCTAAAATAATTTTTTATTTTTCAATTATAGTTGACATACACTATTATGTTAATTTCATGTGTACACCCCAGTTATTAGACATTATAAAACTAAGTGATCTTCCTAAAATATCTCATATCCATCTAGCACAATACATAGTTATTAGAATATTATTGACTATATTCCCTATGCTCTACTTTATACCCCCATGACTATACTATAACTATCCTTTAACCTTTTACACCACCACCCAACCCCTCTCCCATCTGGCACCATCGAAGTGTTCTCTATTTCTGTTCTGCTTGTTTGATTATTTTGATTTTAGATTTAATTGTTGACAGATATATATTTACTGCCATTTTGTTTATATTTTTTAACTTTTATTTCTTCTTCTTGAAGAAGACCCTTTAACATTTCATGTAATACTGGTTTGGTGGTGATGAACTCCTGTAGCTTTTCCTTGTCTGGGAAGCTCTTTATCTAACCTTAAATTCTAAATGATAGCTCTGCTGAGTAAAGTAATCTTGGTTATAGATCCTTGCTTTTTATCACTTTGAATATTTCTTGCCACTCCCTTCTGGCCTGCAAAGTGTCTATTAAGAAATCAGCTGACAGCCTTATGGGAATTCCCTTGTAGGTAACTAACTGCTTTTCTCTTGCTGTTTTGCAGATCCTCTCTTTGTCTGTAACCCTTTACATTTTATTTTATTTATTTATTTTAAACCCTTTGCATTTTAATTATGTGTCTTGGTGTGGGCATCTTTTGGTTCATTTTGTTTGGGACTCTGCACTTCCTAGACTTGTTTGTCTATTTCTTTCACCAGATGAGGAAAGTTTTTTGTCATTATTATTATTTTTTAAATATATTTTTATTGAATTTAGAGAGAAAGGGAGAGAGAGAGAGATAGAAACATCAGTGATGAGAGAATCGTTTATCAGCTGCTTCCTGCACACCCCCCACTGGGGATCGAGCCTGCAACCCAGGCATGTGCCCTTAACCAGAATTGAACCCGGAACCCTTCAGTCCCCAGGCTGACACTCTATCCACTGAGCAAACCAGCTACAGCTCTGTCATTTTTTTTTCAAATAGGTTTTCAATTTCTTGCACTCTTCTTCTGGTACCCCCATGATGCAAATGTTGGAATGCTTAAAGTTGTCCCAGAGGCTCCTTACACTGTCTTCATATTTTGGATTCTTTTTTTCTTTTTTGCTGTTCTGATTGGGTATTTTTGTTGTTGGTTGGTTGTTTGTTAATCCTCACCCAAGGATATTTTTTCCATTGATTTTTTTTTAAGAGATAGTGAGTGAAAGGGAGGGAGTCAGGGAGAGAAGGAGAGAAAGGTGAAAGAGAGAGACACACACACACATCAATTGTTTGCCTACTGCACACACCCTGACTAGCGTTTCGGATCATTCCTACAACCCAGGTATGTGCCTTGACCAGAAATTGAAACCTAATCCTTCAGTGCACTGGGTGACTCTCTAACTACTGGACAAACCAACCAGGGCCTAATTGGGTTTTTTGCTTCCTCATATTCCAAATCACTGATTTGATTCTTGGTGTCCTGTACAGTTGATTCCCTGTAAATTATTCTTCATTTTAGTTAGTGTATCCTTCATTTCTGACTGGTTCTTTTGTATAGTTCCTATGTCCTTTTTCATGCTGTTGAAGTTCTCACTAAGGTCTTTGAAGTTCTCACTAAGTTCTTTGAGCATCTTTTATAACCATTGCTTTGAACTCTGTTCCTGGTAGTTTGCTTGCCTCTGTTTCAGTTAGTTCTTTTTCTGGATTCCTCTTATTCTTTCATTTGGGACATGTTTCTTTGTCTCTGCATTTTGACTGCTTCCCTGTGTTGATTTCTATGTATTAGGTAGAACTATTTCTCCTGGAATTGTTAGAGTGACCTTGTATAGTAAGTGTCCTATAGGGCCCAGTGGTGCAGCCTCCCCAGTCACCTGCACTGGGAACTCCAGGTGTGTCCGTCTATGGGCTCCGTACACTTCCTCTTGTAGGTGAGCCTTTATTGCTGTTAGCCTCTCTGGGAGAGATTGACCACCAGGCCAATCGGCTATGCAGGAGTCGACCCTAAGTAGCAGGACTTGCTTCAGTGAGGCTTTGGTGCTCACCAAGTCTGCCCCTTGAATGTAATGCTTGTGGAGGTGGCAGGGTTGTAATCCAGCATGATCTGAAGTTGTCCATTGGGTGTACTGGCTCTGGGGCCTCCCGGGAGGTGCAAAGTCAGCCACTGCCTGTGCCCTGCCTGGAACTGTTGTATCGCAAATCAGCGAGCTGGACAAGATGCCTAATGAGCCAGTTAGTTAGGAGTCATCTTTATTGCTTGCAGGTTCAGAGCAGATTACCTCTGTCAAATTCTGAACAAACACAGGAGGGAGTATTTCCTTTTTATATCCTTCTAGTTCAGTGGTTCTCAACCTTGGCTGCACATTAGAATCACCTGGTGCCCAGGCAAGGCCAAAGTGAAAGCAAGGCGGGCTACCGCTAGTGCTAGGCCTGGGGCCACTTAGGGTAAGGAGAACACAGGGGTCAGATGCTGCTCGGTTGAGAGATTTTAGAAAAGTCTCAAGCATGAGGCAAGAGAGGCCAGTTGTGTGGAAAAGCCACTGGAAACAGCTTGGATAAGCCCACAAGTTGAGTGGGGCAAGGTCTCAGGGAATCACCAGGGCAGAGCAAACAGTGTGAGCCAGATATGGCATCTCCCCCCATCCCCCCCGCCCGCCCCTGCCCCCCCCGCCCGCTCCCCCCCCCCCCGCCGCCACTCCCCATTGGCTCTGCGGGGAAGGGTCAGCAAAGGAACAATGAATGGCCTCTGCTTGCACTTTTGTCTGACAAAAAGCAGCTCAACCAGCTCCTGATGCCAGATAATTTAGTTCTTCCCTTTATGTCCCTGGTTCCTTTTAACATGCTGCCCCATGCTGGAGCTCAGAGGGAGTGAGTCTGAATGAGTCTGTGTGCGGCCCTTTAGTTACAGCCCAAAGTTATGGGACTTCTCTTCTGGCACTGGAACTCTGGGCTGGGTATCTTGTGTAGGGGCTGGGACCCCTTGTTCCTTATGAGGAACCTCCACAGCCAAGATATTCCTCCTGATTATAAACTGCCACATGTGGCTGTGGGCCCAGCCTGTTCCACATGTCCGCCCCTTCTACCGGTCTCGATATGGCTCTTTCTAATGTATTTTTCATTTGAGTTACTGTATTCTTCGGGTCTGCTTGGTTATTATACTTTCTAACTCTTTGTTAAAGTTCTCCCTAAGTTTTTCTATTCCATTCTTAAGTTTGGTGAGTATCCTTATAACCATTTCTTTGAAATTTTTATCAGGCAAATCTCCATTTTTGTAGGGGTTGCCCCCCCACACCCCCTCACCCCCCAAGGTTTTTCTTGTTTCTTCATTGGAAAGATATTCTTCTGTCTTTTCATTTTGTTTAACTTTCTATGTTTGCTTATATAATTAAACAAAATAACTGTCTCTCCCAGTCTTGAAAAAGTGGCCTTTTGTAGATGCAGCCTCTGTGTAGGCTGTTTGCCAGGTGGTTTCAGCAGGCTGGGAGGAGCTGAGCAGGTGCCTAAGGTGTCTGTCTGCGATATTGGCATACCAAGCCAGAGTATCGCTGGGTGTGGAGGCCAGGTGCGTGTAGTTATGCTCTGTTGACCCTGCTTGCTCCATTTATTCAGAGCCAAAATGGTCTCAGGTGATGTATCCAAAAAAATCGACAGTGACCTTGCAGGTAGGCCAGAGCACCAGAATAGAGCTCCTGTTACCCCGTGGAAGTGGAAGGGGTGTAACCAATGGCACTCACTGACAACTCAAGAAAGTTCCTTCTGTTCCAAATCCCTGATGACCTCGGTTTCCCAGCTTTCTCTGTTACGATTTCTTTCTCTCCTTTGCTGTTCAGAAGTTTTTGATTCACCCAATGGTCGGCAAACTCATTAGTCAACAGAGCCAAATATCAACAGTACTTCTTCAAAATAGACTAGCCCAGGCCGAAAACCGACTTCTGTGCATGGGCCACAAAGTTTCAATCACACTGTACGTGCTCGCCCGCACGTGGTATTTTATGGAAGAGCCACACTCGAGGGGCCAAAGAGCCACATGTGGCTCGAGAGCCACAGTTTGCTGACCACGGCAGTCGGCTTGGCTCAGTGAATAGAGCGTCGGCCTTCAGACTGAAAGGTCCCGGGTTCAGTTCTGGCCAAGGGCACATGCCCGGGTTGTGGGCTCGATCCCCAGTAGGGGGTGTAGAGGAGGCAGCCGATCAATGATTCTCTCTCATCATTGATGTTTCTCTCTCTCTCTCTCCCTCTCCCTTCCTTTCTGAAATCAATAAAAATTTAAAAAGAATTTTGTTGATTCAGCCCTCAGTTATTTTGCAGGAGTTTATACACGTATGTTTGATGCTTGCTCATGGCAGGGGCCTACCCCGTCACCATCTTGGACTCCAGTTTGTTTATATTAAACAAGAGTCTAGCCTTACCTGGTTTGACTCGTTGGATAGAGCATCAGCCTGAGGACCAAAGGGCCCTGGGTTCAATTCTGGTCAAGGGCACGAACCTTGGTTGCAGGAGGCAACCAATCGATGTGTTTCTCTCACATCAATGTTTCTGTCTTTCCTTCTCTCTTCCACTCTCCCTAAAAATCAATGGAAAAATAGCCTCAAGTAAGGATTAAAAAAAATTTATGAGGGAGTGTGTCCAATAAATAATAGTTCTGACAACAAAGTTATAAAATAAATGTTGGGAAACCACAGTGTCATATGTGAACTTGTTATGACTTAAGTATCAATTCCTAGTGCTGTTCATCTTACCCATTCTCCTGTATACATATTTGGGATGCTTTAGGATTCTGTGGCCTTTGAGGATGTAAGTGTGAAATTCACCCTGGAGGAGTGGGCTTTACTGGATTCTTCACAGAAGAAACTCTACAGAGATGTGATGAGGGAAACCTTCAGGAACTTGGCCTCCATAGGTAAGGATGACAACTTCTTACTTACTTACTTAGTCAATTAGAAAACCAGTGTTTGCTCATCAATGGATTTCCAAAGAGTAGAATGTGGAAAGGAGATGTATTGGTAAATAAACCAGGCATGGTCACAGCTCATCATGGATTTATTATGTAACAATTTTTCTATAAGTTATTTTTCTTTGGTTTTTTTAGGTGTGTGTTATTGTTTTTTCTATGAGGTTTTATGTTTATAATTTTTCCTGGTCTGCATTTTAGGAGAAATATGCAAAGACCATGACATTGAAAGTCAATATGAAAATCATGGGACAAATTTAAGGTGAGTCACACTGACATGAGAAGCAGTGTTCCATGAATCTCAGTAAATCTTGAAATATTTATAACTGCACATAAAACAAATCAGCCAAGTTTTTTTATTCTTGCAATATTTTCATCATAATTTTTTCTCACATGTGATTTAGATGTTTAGTGTTTCAAAATTAGTACATTTGGAAATAGTATTTTGAAACTCCATTTATGAATAAACTTTTAATAATAGCTATGATTGAGCTCTCTTGCAAAACATTTAGAACTTTCAAACAATCAGAAAGCACTAAACACTTATAGTTTCCTTAATTATGGTTAAAAAAGGTCATTTAATAATTATTAATATAAATACATTAATAAATAATATGCTTTTCACTTTTTACAGCATTCATATAGTAAAGAGACTGGGTAAAAATAAACAAGGTAGTCAATATGGAGAAAACTTCAGCCAAATTCCAAATCATAATCAGAAAAAGAAAACTTCTGGACTAAAACTGTGTGAATGCAATGTGTGTGGAGTCTTCATGAATCATTCATTCTTTAGTAGGCATATGAGATCTCACACTACACCCAAACCATATGAGTATCAGGAATATGAAGAAAAGCCATATAAATGTAAGGAATGTGGGAAAGCTTTCAAGTATCGTCAGTCCTTTCAAAGGCATGAAAAGATTCACACTGGAGTGAAGCCTTATATATGTAAGCACTGTGGTAAAGCTTTCAGTTTTCTCAGTTATTGTCGAACTCATGAACTATCTCACACAGGAGAGAAACCGTATAAATGTAAGCAATGTGGTAAAGCTTTCATTTGTCCCAGTTACTTCAGAAAACATGAAAGAACACATACGGGAGACAAACCATATAAATGTAAGCAGTGTGGTAAAGCCTTCAGCTGCTTTACATCCTTTCAAAGCCATGAAAGGAGACACAGTGGAGAAAAGCCCTATGAATGTAAAAAATGTGGCAAAGCCTTCACTTGTCCAAGTTACTTACGAAAACATAAAAGAATTCATACTGGAGAGAAACCCTATGAATGTAAGCAGTGTGGTAAAGCCTTCAGTTGTCCCAGATCCTTTCGAAGTCATGAAAGGAGACACAGTGGAGAAAAGCCCTATGAATGTAAAATATGTGGCAAATCCTTCAGTTGTCCAAGTTATTTTCGAAAACATAAACAAAGTCATACTGGAGAAAAACTCTATGAATGTAAGGAATGTGGGAAGTCCTTCAGTTGTCCAAGTTACTTTCGAAAACATGAAAGAAATCATACTGCAGAGAAACCCTATGAGTGTAAGGAATGTGGGAAAGCTTTGAGTTCTCTTACCAACTTTCAAAGACACATGATGAAGCACACCGGAGATGGGCCTTACAAATGTAAGGAGTGTGGGAAGGTTTTTGATTGTCCAAATTACTTTCAATATCATGAAAGCACACATAGTGGAGAAAAGCCATATGAATGTAAGGAATGTGGTAAATCCTTCAGTACTCCCAGATCCCTTCAAAATCATGTAAGAACTCATACCAGAAAAAAACCCCATGAGTGTAAGGAATGCGGTAAAGCCTTCAGTTTTCCCTGTTTCCTTCAAAAACATGAAAGAAGTCATACTGGGGAGAAACCCTATGAATGTAAGCAATGTGGGAAGGCCTTCACTTGTCGCAGTTCCATTAAAAAACATGAAAGAACTCATAGTGGAGAGAAGCCCTATGAATGTAAGGAATGTGGGAAAGCCTTCATTTCCCTTTCCAATGTTCGAAGACATATGATAAAGCACACTGGAGATGGGCCTTGTAAATGTGAGGAATGTGGGAAAGCCTTTGATTGTCCTAGTTCATTACGAACACATGAAAGAACTCACACTGGAGAGAAACCCTATCAGTGTAAAAAGTGTGGTAAAGCCTTCAGTCGTGCCAGTTCTTTACGAAGTCATGAAAGAGCTCATAACTAAGAAAAAGTCTGAATATAAGGAATGTGTGAGAACCTTTTGTGGACACATAAGAATGCACACTGGAGAGATACCCTATGTGGCAAGCCTTTAGCTATCTCATTTCCTTGGGAAGCCACACCCAAAAACAGACAAACAAAAACCTCACAGTGGAAAAAGTTCTAAAAGTAAACAATATAGGAAAACCTTCACTTGTCTCAAATCCCTACAAAACCATGTGAGAATGAATACTGAGTGGAAACTGTATAAGTGAAAAAACATAATTTTTAATTTTAATATATTTTCAAAGTGGTGTGAAAATTGCATTGGAAATAAATCATATTAATGTAACTAATATGGGTAACCTGTTGAAAATGAGGTTACTATAAAATTTTCATGATATGAGTGAAATATTATAAAGGTTATAGATATATGGTCTTATTATTACTGACTTTTTCTTTAAGTAATTTTCTATAGTATGGGGTCCTACTTGTGTAAGTAAATATTGAAGTGAGGTAGATCTGTGGGTGAATTGAAGTGTATTTCTAGCATGCAAGTAGGTTTAATTTTTATATAATTTTGTAATTGATCCATAAGAAAGGGACCATTGAAAAAATGACGTTTGGTATTTGTTTTTTGTTTTCCTACTGGCCAATGGTGACAAGTACTGGATATGTTTTACCCTTTATATACGTGTGTATTCTACCTTTCTTTCTTAATACAAAACTACTATTTCATTTGCCTGAAGAGCCTTATTGTTTTTCTTGCCAATAAATACATTTGTAAGTGTGCAAAGTTCATCATGGAGTATAGTCTCATGAATTATTTTCATCTGTTGTTCCTCGTTCTTTATGATTCCTTCTGTTTGGACTATGGAGTGTGCATTAAGAAGAGAGATCTGCCGAAACTGGTTTGGCTCAGTGGATAGAGTGTCGGCCTGCAGACTGAAAGGTCCCGGGTTCGATACCGGTCAAGGGCATGTACCTGGGTTGCAGGCACATCCCCAGTAGGGAGTGTGCAGGAGGCAGCTAATCGATGTTTCTCTCTCATCGATGTTTCTAACTCTCTATCTCCCTTCCTCTCTGTAAAAAATCAATAAAATATATTTTTTAAAAAAAAGAAGAAGAGAGATCTGTGATAAGACAATAAAATCTAGACTTTGAAATAAGCCTTCTTAACTGTTATAACAACATGAGTAATGTTGTGAAATACAAATGTTGCCTTTCTGGTTCCATGTTAGAATTCTCCGAAGATGCAACTTGGAACACAGAAGCGAAATAGGATTAGGCAGGTTTTGGAGGCACCTGTATAGATAAGACAGACAGATGCATAGGGCCTTTGTGAACACTTGCTTCTAGACCATTTTCTTCATTCTTTGCTCTGCCAATCAAGAATATCCTCCTTGGCCATAAAAAGGAATGAATTGATACCATTTGCTATAAAAAATGGAGGGACCTACAGGGTAATTTGTTAAATGAAGTAAGTCAGTCAGAGAAAGACAAATATTATATGATTTTACTGATAGGTGGAATCTAAAGAACAAAAGAAACAAACAATATTGAAGCAGACTCTAGATAGAATAGACTAATTGTAGCCAGAAGGGAGGGGAATTGGGGATCTGGGTGAAAAAGATAATGGGGTTAAGAAGTACAAATCGGTAGTTACAGAATAGCATGGGGATATAAAGTACAGCATAAGGAATATAGTCAATAATATTGTAATGATTATGTATGGTGCCAGGTGGGTACTGGAAATACTGGGGGAGACACTGTATATGACAAAGTATATGACTGTCTAACCCAGCCGTGGGCAAACTATGGCCCGCAGCCCGATCCGGCCCGTTTGAAATGAATAAAACTAAAAAAAAAAAAAACCGTACCCTTTTATGTAATGATGTTTACTTTGAATTTATATTAGTTCACACAAACACTCCCATCCATGCTTTTGTTCCAGCCCTCCAGTCCAGTTTAAGAACCCATTGTGGCCCTCGAGTCAAAAAGTTTGCCCACTCCTGGTCTAACCACTGTGCTGTACACCTGAAACCAATACAAAATAATCTACAATAGCAGCCTAGGTGGTCGGCCCACCCTCACGCATCACATCCTAACGTCGTCACAGGATGGCCGTGCGCATAGCGGAGGCAGGGCCCGGCAGAGGAGGTGGGTTGCAGCAGGGGTGGGCAGTTGTGGGCGATCAGGCTGGCAGGGGAGGGCAGTTGGGGGCGATCAGGCCAGCAGGGGAGGGCAGTTAGGGGCGATCTGGCTGACAGAAGAGCAGTTAGGTGTCAATCAGGCCAGCAGGGAAGCATTTAGGGGCCGATCAAGCTGGCAGGCAGAAGTGGTTAGGGGCAATCAGGTAGGCAGGTAGGTGAGTGGTTAGGTGCCAGCGGTCCCAAATTGTGAGAGGGATGTCCGATTGCCGTTTAGGCCTGATCCCTGTGGGACATCCCCTGAGAGGTCCCAGTTTGGAAAGGGTGCAGACCAGGCTGAGGGACACCCCTTCCCCCATGCACAAATTTCATGCACCGGGCCTCTAGCATTGAGTATAGACTAGTTGGGGGGAAAAAGAATATCCTCAAAACCACCAGTGGCCGCTTGACTTCCATTTGATTTCAGCTTTTGGCTTCTACAGTTGTCTCCAAAGTTCAAAATCAAAGATCCAATGCATTTGGATTCTCCTACAAGCCCTCATTTTTTTATAAGGCAATAAATGTAGACTTTCATCATTGGGAGTGTTCTCTGAAACACTAACTCCACTCCAGCTAGGGCCATTCAATTGTTTTTATTGTACATGATTGAGAGAAAGTCTGTGCTTTTGCCCTAGCTGGTTTGGCTCAGTGGATAGAGCATCGGCTTGCAGACTGAAAGGTCCCAGGTTCCATTACAAAGGCATGTACCTCAGTTGCAGGCTCGACAGGAGGCAACCAATCAATGTGTCTCTCACATTGATGTTTCTCTCTCCCTATCTCTCCCCGTTCCTTCCACTCTCTAAAAATCAATGGGAAAATGTCCTCTGGTTAGACTTAACAAAGAAACAAACAAAAAGTTTGTGCTTTTTTTCTCCAGTGAATGCTTCTGTAGTTTTTCTTAAAAACATTTTACTAACTTTTTAACATTCATATGCTAAGACATATGATTGTGTTTTTTATTTCCTGAGTGTATACATTAAAATTCCATTGTAATTATGGATTTTTAGGTCAATGTGTAATTTAATCTATTTAACCTTTATATATTCTGAATCAATATTATAATGTGCATACAAATTCAGGTATTTTCCCTCAAACAAATTATTTTTATTGTTATAATTTTTGTCACGAGGCTAGTTTCTTATTTATTCATAATACCAAAATATTAAACCATAATTGTTTCGATCCCCTCCTGCCAAAGACCACCAGATCACATCTGTAGTTGAGAGGTGTTTGAGTTTTAGTATGAGTAGTCCCCCTTATCTTTGAGATGGATGTTCCAAGACCCCCAGTAGATATACCAAACCATGGATAATACCAAACTATATATATATATATATATATATTTTTTTTTACTAATGTTTTTCTGTACATATATATCTTTAATAAATTATAAATTAGGCATAGTAAGACATGAACAACTAATAATAAACTAGAACAATTATAGGAATACTAGAGGCCTGGTGCATGGATTCATGCACCGGTGGGGTCCCTCAGCCTGGCCTACACCCTCTCGCAATCCAGGACCCCTCAGGGGATGTGACTGCCAGTTTCAACCTGAAGGCCTGCAGGGATCCCACTGAAACCGGCAGTCCGACATCCCCCAAGGGATGTAGTAGTGCGTGAAGTGGTAGGCGGCCGGGGAGGAGCCCGGACCAGGGGCCACGCTGCTCCCACTTATCCCAGCCCCACTTCACTTGCCGCTGCTGCTCAGTAACGTGCTGCCGTGGAGGCAGGAGAGGCTTCTGCAGCCGCAGCTGTGCTCCCAGCCGTGATCCCAGCGTCTGGTGCCCATCAGGCAGCTGAGCATTGCTCCCACTGTGGGAGTGCACTGACCACCAGGGGACAGGTCCTGTGTTGAGCATCTGCCCCTGGTGGTCAGTGTGCGTCATTGCAACTGGTCAAAGGGTCATTCAGTTGTTCAGTCGTTTGGTTGCTTAGGCTTTTATATATATAGATACTGTAATAAAAGTTATGTGAGCCCTGGTCGTGGCTCAGTGGTTAGAGCATCAGCCCACCCACGGAAGAGTATTGGATTTAATTCCTAGTCAAGGGCACATACCTGGGTTGCAGTTCCCTCCACACCCTCAGTCAGAGCACCTACAAAAAGCATCCAGTCAATGTGTCTCTTTCACATCAATGTTTCTCTCTCCCTCCCTCTCTCCCCTCCACTCTGTCTGAGAAGCAATGGAAGAAATATCCTCAGGTGAGGATTAAAAAAAAAAAAGTTATGTGAATGTGGTCTATCTCTCTAAATATTTTATTGTACTGTAGTGACTCTTCTTGTGATGATGTGGGTGACAAAATGCCTACATGAAGACATGAAGTGAGGTGAATGATGCAGGCATTGTATTGCATTAGACTACTTCTAATCTTATGACATGTCAGGATAATCACCCGCTTCGGGTGATCCTGGATTATCAAGCCATGATAGTTTGATGGTTGGGTGTCAGGAGCAGAAGATGATGATGATGAAGGGGATATTTTTGCGAGGAGAGGGGTATTGGTTTGTTTTGTGGGGGGTTTTGACTAATGTCTTTTGAAAGAACAGTGTATTCAGAAGTTGGTGTCTCTTTCTTAACTCATCAAAGTGTTGCTTCAGAGGTTGTGATCTTTGGTGATCATACAGGTGATTTTAAAGATGTGCTTTATCTGAGGATTGTGTTTCATAATTTTGTCCTTTAATATCTGCACAATTCAAAACACTTTGGCAAATTTCAATAATGCCCACATTGCTGATTCTGCTTCAGTTTTTCTTCTTTAGATAACAAGTTCTCTTTATGTTTTATTATTTTACTAGAGGCCTGGTGCACAAAAATTTGTGCACTGGCGGGGGGGGTGGGGGGAGTGTCCCTCAGCCCCACTTGTGCCCTCTCACAGTCTGGGACCCCTCGGGAAATAACGACCTGCTGGCTTAGGCCTGCTCCCGGCTGGCAGAGGGCAGGCCCAATCCCTAGGTGCAGCCCCTGGTCGGGCTCAAAGCAGGGCCGATTGGGGAGTTGGGGCGCCACCCCCTGTCATGCACAGAGCAGGGCAGATCGGGAGGTTGCAATGCCACCCCCAGTCACACTAAGGGTAGGTCCGATTGGGGGGTTTGGGCGCTGCCCCCTGTCACACTCAAGGCAGGGTTGATGGGGAGGTTGCAGCGCCACCCCCTGTCACGCACAGAGCAGGGCCCATTAGGGGGGTCGGGGCTCCCCCCTATCAGGCACAGAGCAGGGCCTATCAGGGGGTTGGGGAGCTCCCCCTATCAGGCACAGAGCAGGGCCGATCAGGGGGTTGGGGAGCTCCCCCTATCAGGCACAGAGCAGGGCCGATCAGGGGGTTGGGGCTCCTTCCCCTGTCAGGAACAGAGCAGAGCGGATAGGGAGGTTGTGGCCCTGCCCCTGTCATACACAGAGCCGCAGGGCGATCAGGGGGTTTGGGCGCTGCCCCCTGTCATGCTGCTCCAGGGGCCAGGAGACCTCACAGCTCCGCTGATCCTGGGTTCGGGAGGCCTCTCGGCTCTGCTGATCCTGGGGCTGGGAGGCATATTACCCTTTTACTATATAGGATAGAGGCCTGGTGCATGGGTGGGGGCTGGCTGGTTTGCCCTGAAGGGTGTCCCAGATCAGGATGGGGGTCCCGCTTGGGTGCCTGGCCAGCCTGGATGAGGGGATGATGGCTGTTTGCAGCTGGTCACACCCCCTTCAGGGTGCGGGTCCCCACTGGGGTGCCTGGCCAGCCTGGGTGAGGGGATGATGGCTGTTGGCAGCTGGCCACACCCCCTTCAGGGTGGGGGTCCCCACTGGGGTGCCTGGCCAGTCTGGGTGAGGGGCTGAGGGCCGTTTTCAGGCTGACGGGCGACTGAAGCTCCCAACCTCTCCTTTTCTCTTTTCTTTTTTTATTCTGGGATTTATTTACCTTCTATAGCTGTCACTGGAGCTGAGAGCCGGCTTTAGCTCTGAGGCCAGCTCCAGCGCCGGCTTTAGCTCTGAGGCCGGCTCCAGCTTGAGGCCTCGGCTGCTGAAAGCAGGGATCTGGGTTTGTTTGGGTTCTATAATTGTAACACTGTTTCGGTCCTGCTCGCTCCAGCTCTGACGGCTGAAAGCAGGTTTCTGGAGTTTTGTTTAGCTTCTATATTTGCAGCAATGTTTCTTAGAGAGCAAGCTCAGAGGCTTGCAGGGAACCTTGGCTTCCTCCGTCACTGGAGCAAGCAAGCCTCCCTGTTCACTTCAGCTGCCTGGCTGCCGGCCACCATCTTGGTTGGCAGTTAATTTGCATATCACCCTGATTAGCCAATGGGAAGGGTAGCGAAGTTACGGTTAATTACCATGTTTCTCTTTTATTAGATAGGATTTTTAAATTTACCTTTATTGTTAAAAGTATTATAGGTCTCCCACTTTTTTCTCCCATTGACCCCTTCCACTCAGTGATTCTCTCTCAGCATGGATGTTTCTATCTCCCTTCCCCTCTGAAATCAATAACTATATATTTTTTTTAAAAAATAAAAACACATTACTTCAGAATGTGCCTGTATTTGGATTAATGGTCTTTAAAAAAATAATTAAGGTTAAGTGAGTTCATGGGGTGGGTCCTACCTAATGTGAATGGTATTCTTTTTTTTTTTTTTTGCCACGAGGTGTGTTTTATTTCATTAACCATACAAATAATGTTCTAACAATATCCCAGGGCAAACCGGAGAATTTGGCAGTCTGATGGGGGGGGGGGGGGCGGCGAGGGACCCACACACAGGTCGATGGCATGGGGGCAGAGTGTCCGGGTTCACAGTGCAGTTTGTGGCTCGTGTCCTTGCAGGTGGCCTTTTCCTCCACATCGCAAGGGGATCCCGAAGACGCCGGGGTGGGAATCCTCGGGGTCTTAGGACATCTCAATCCGCTTCTTCTGCTCAATGGCTCTTTGGTCAGCAGGGTGTTCTCCTGCGTCTCCGTCTTCTTCAGCTTCGCCTTATCGAAGCTGACGACTTCCCCCATGTCTGGCTTGTCTGCCATTTTCTTGAAACAACCCTAGGCCTTCGCTCCCAGACGGGGTCCCTGGATCCCACTTGCGTCGCTGCAGCAAGAGACCGTGATTGGTATTCTTACATGAAGAAGTCAGGTCACAGAGAAGCACAGAGGAAGCACAGGTGAAGACAAAGATAAAAGACTATCACCTATTGCCCTGGCTGGTTTGGCTCAGTGGATGGAGTGTCAGCCTGTGGACTGGGGGGGTCCCGGGTTCGATTCCAGCCAAGGACACATGCTTGGGTTGCAGGCTCGATCCCCCCCCTCCCCACCACCCTCAGTAGGGGCCGGGCAGGAGGCAGCCACTCAGTTGTTCTCTCTCATCATTGATGTTTTTATCTCTCTATCCCTCTCCCTTCCTCTCTGAAATCAATAAAAAAATTTTTAAAAAGACTATCACCTACAAACCAGAGAAAGGAGACTAAGGAGAAACCAATCCTGCCCAGACCCTGATCCCAAACTTCTAGCTACCAGAATTGTGAGAAAATAAATGTCTGTTTACACCACCTTAATGTGACACCATGTTTTGGCAGTACAAGAAAACTAATACCATCTATAAGGACACACTTTAGATGTTCCTGACAGAACAAACAGAACTGCTCACATGGCAACTCAATTGAATCATGTCGAGGTCCAACTGCATTGAAATATTGCATCACCCTGGCTGGGTAGCTCAGTTGGTTAGAGCATCGTCCCTATATGCCAAGGTTTCAGGTTTGATCCCTGGTCAGGGCACATACAAGAATCAACCAATGAATGCATAAACAAGTGGAACAACAAATGATGTTTCTCTCTCCCTCTAAAATCAATAAATAAAATTTTTTAAAAAATAGAAAAAGAAAGAAAAATTGCATCACTTTGGCAAATGGCTTTCCTTATGGGACATTGTGAAAACAAGTGAACCCTAGGTCCTGATCTGGGGAGTCCTGGTCTGTGAGGTGACAAGTTGCATGGAAACCTGCAGAATGACTTAATCTCATCCCCCCTTTCTGTGTATAAACCATCCTATTAAGTGTGATAATGGGTAAGGTCTAGAGCAAACATGTCAAACTTGCGGCCTCGGCATGCGGCCTGCTGGCCACGAGTTTGACATGCTTGGTCTAGAGAGTCAGTGGATCTGACTGCTATACAAGATACCTGGGGCAGGTAGTTCAACCAACCAAAACAACAGCAAGCCCTGGCTGGTGTGGCTCAGTTGGTTGAGCATTATCCTGTGCACCGGATGGTTATCAGTTGGATTCCCAGAAAGGAGCATGCAGTGGGCAGCCAATTAATGTTGTGCTCTCACATTGATGTTTCTCTCTCTCCCGCCCCTTCCTCTCTCTAAAAAAATCAATAAACTACTCTTTTTTTAAAAAAACACAGCAAAATACAAGATGCTCATGGCCTAGTGTGAAGTCAAACAACATACGCTTTTCTCTAATATTCCCACAAATATGTGAGGACTGACTCTCATGTAGCTGGTGGTGGGGAGAATGGAGGTCCGGATTCCTTGGGGAGTGGGACAGTGGGGCACTAGTGGGAAAGCCAAGGAGTTCCACGATTGGAGGCCAGGTCTTGGCCTGCCCAGGTCCTCTTGGGATCCTGGGGGTACAGACCTCTCTGTGCTTACTCTCACCTTTGACCAGCTCAGACTGTTGGTGGCCTGTGCACCTGCCCCTGTCCAAGGATGTGAAGAAATTATACCTGTCCGCCTGCTCCTCCATGATCTCCTGGGTGAAGCTCTGTATAGACAGTGCCCAGTAACCAGGCCAAAAGACATCAAGTGCCTGCCTGGGCATCACCACAGGGGGGAACCCCACCATAAATTCTGATCCTCCAATCTGGTGTAGAGGGCCATCTGCATAGACCTCCAGCCAGGGAGGGAACAAAAGGACACATCAAGGTCCCAAGGAAACATGGTGCCCATCACTCACTTATCCTGCCAGCTGTGGCCTGGAGTACACACAACAGACCCACCCACTCCCAACATCTAACAACGGTTCCTGCCCATGAAGGGCTCCCCTGCACTCCTGCCATTCACCCAAATCCCATACACACACGAGAAGGGGCAGGGGTGAAAGGCTGCCCACCTGCAGTCACAGTTGTGGCCTTGCCTGGACTGGCCTGCCCTGGGCTGTCATAAAGTTACCTGAGGCCACACACGGCCAAATGACTATAAGAGTTGGAGGGGAGGTCAAAGCCACCGTCTGCAATGAGTAACACAACTTTCCTTATAGGCTTTGCAAAGCCACAGCTTCAGAAAGTCAGGAGAGAACTGGGGAACATCCTTCTCTCTCAGCTGCCTCCAGGGGCCTGTCTCTAGAACGTGGGTACCTGGTAACCAGAGCTCTAACTTCTGTTTTGTTCTGTCACCAAGGAAGTGAGGTCACTTCTTCAAGGTTCCATTACGTGGGCTCCTTCCGTCAATCAGACCCACTGAAAGCTCTTACTGGGCTGTCGGCTGCTCACATTCCTTACCCATGTAATCTTCATAAGGGTACACAGATATCCAACACAGCCCTCCCCACAACTCCCTGGGAATGTAACCAGGGTCTGAGCTTTGAGGAGATAGAATTGAGTTCACACTTTTTGTTTTTTTCCAGTTCTGTGTCCTGGAAAAGCCTTTGCCACCTCAGGGCCTCCCCTGTCTCCAACATGCACAGTGGGGATGATGCTGGAAACTACTTCCTAGGGACATCAGCAGGTATCCTATAGAATAAAAGCCTAATACACAAATCAACCCAACAGCAGAACGGCCAGTGGAATGACTGGTTGCTATGATGCACACTGACCACCAGGGGGCAGACACTCAATGCAGGAGCTGCCCCCAGCCCACAGACCCCAGGCCAGCCAAGGCGAGTGCCAGCGAGGGCACCCACCCCACCCCCGATTGCCCCACCAGTCGCCCCACAGATCGGCCCTAATCACCAGCCAAGCCTAAGGACCCTACCCATGCATGGATTTCATGCATCAGGCCTCTATGACATAAAACCTACAACATCTGTGGGCTGGTGGCACATGTGTCTGATGCAAAATTTCAGAGATGGCAGAATTACAAGAAACGTGGGGTGGAACCTGGAATACCATTTAAATCAGGCCTGAGTTTCAGCCATGTAATCTTGGAAAGTCATACCGCTCTGGGCAATATTTTTTAAATATATTTTTATTGATTTCAGAGAGAAAGGAAGAGAGAGAAATATCAATGTTGAGAGAGAATTGATTGGCTGCCTCCTGCATGCCCCATACCCAGGATTGAGCCCACAACCCGGACATATGCCCTGACCAAGAATCAAACCATGACCTCCTGGTTAATAGGTCAATGGTTAACCACTGAGCAGCACCAGCCAGGTTAGGCAATATTTTAAGGTCTTCACCTTTAAGGGGTTAAAGTTAGTAAAATTTAGTTGTTGTCATCCATGCCGTCTATGAATCAGATCTGTGCCTCATGTGGGCCTAGGTGGTGGGAGTCTCCACAACGGCTCCAATGGTCCTAGTTTCCTGGTATGCATATCTTTGTGCCATCACTAAGGACTCAGCAACTGGCTTCTGAAGAACAGAATACAACCAAGGGGATGGGATGTTATGTGCAATAATTTGTCACTTTCCTTATTCTCTTCCTTGAGTTCTCTCACTTTTCTTTTTTTTAAGTTTTTTTTCTTTTTCCACAGAGAGAGGAAGGGAGAGGTAGAGTGAGAGAGAAACATTGATGTGAGAGAGAAACATCAATTGGCTGCCTCCTGCACGTCTCCCACTGGGGATGGAGCCGGAATCCTGGGCATGTGACCTGACAGGGAATCAAACCTGGGACCTCTTGGTGCATGGGATGATGCTCAACCAACTGAGCCACACCGTCCAGGGCTCTTTCTCTTTTCAGTCTCTCTTCTCTGCCCTTAGTTTATGAGAGTGACCATGGGATGTCCTCAGAGCCCTCCCAGCCTAAAAATGATGTTTTGGAAGGTTATCTGTATTCATTTTCAGGAACAGGAGATCTGTGAGAAGAGATTTGGGTGTGTATGTGCTGTTGTTTCTATGCAGGGATTGTTTTTCAGATGCAGGTAAAGTAGTTTGGTTATTGGGTAAATCAAGAAAATGAATAAGTTGTTCTGGCCACTCAAGATGAAGACATAGATAAACACAGTACTCCCACAACCACATCAAAATTCCAACTAGCCCTAGCCGGTTTGGCTTAGTGGATAGATCATCGGCCTGTGGACTGAAGGGTCCTGGGTTCGATTCCGGACAAGGGCACATGACCGGGGTGTGATCCCCAGTGCGGGGTGTGCAGGAGGCAGCCGACCAATGATTGATTCTCTCTCATCATTGATGTTTCTATCTCTCTCTCCCTCCCTCTCTAAAATAAATAAAAAATTTAATTTATGGGGGATGGGAGCGACCAGGGAGAAAGGGGGAAAAGGAAGACTCATGTAATACTTTAAACAATAAAGAATTTAAATTTAAAAAATTATTTTAAAAAATTCCAACTAAACTATAGAACAACCATCATTTAGAACCACCTGAAATATAGCTGAATGGAAGTCCTACAACTAGGGATTTAAAAAAGAAACCACACTGAGACTAGGAAGAGGGGCAGAGGTGCGGAACGGGCTGGTCCTACACCCACGTGTGGCAGCTAAAAATTGGGAGGGATATCTCCCCTGCGGAGGTCCCCCTGAGGAGTGAGGTGTTCCAGGCCCCCCAGCCCTGTGTTCCAGGGCAGGAGAAGTCCCAATAGCTTCTGGCTGTAAAAACCAGCGTGGATTGTGGCTGAGGGAGACGGAGGCCTTCTGAGGGCGTAGGCAGTTTGTCTTAAAGGACCTTCTGCCTGGACTTACACGGACTCACTGCCTCTGAGTTCCAGCATGGGGGCAGCAGCTCGAAAGGAGCGAGAGACATACAGAACTGAGTTCTCTGGCATCAGGGCGAGCGCTGGGGGGCAACTCAGCCATTGGAGAGATGGCAGCTAGACCGGCACAGCTGGGATTCATTAAAAGACAGCGTGCTCCTCCGGCAGACACAAAATCCACACTCCCAGCGGCAGAGAGGCAAAAGCCTTTCTCAAAGGACTCTGTGATGGGAGGGCCCAAGGAGAGTCTGAAGTCCAGCCAGAACCTGCTCCCATGGCGCCCATTCCGTGGGAAGGAGGAGGCCCACCCACCCCTCACAGCCCCTCACCAATGATGTAGACGCTGACATCACAGAAGCTGTGAAGAAAACACCCAATTGCTTGGGTTAAGGAGCTCATCATCCCAAAGCTGGCAAAGAGCAGTGACTCTGTCTAGGGTTTTATGGGAATTGGCACACAGTTTCCGAGGCTGGAGGGAGGCCGGATGGATACCTGAGGCATTGGGCTCCTTCCCTCTTCCATTACTATGAGCTGGGACCTACAGAGTCCTAGAGACTTCTAAAGCCTTAGAATACTCACTGCTGGGGGAGGGGGTGTGGTCAGGGTCTGGTGGATAAAACTTGCAGAGGTAGAGGGAGTTAGGATGAGGAGGGGACGGGGTGGGGGAAAGGGAGAAGTGAAAGAAGCAGGATGTGTGACCTGCTGAGATGCTAAATGAGACGGCAGATTCTCACCGATAATGTAGGGACTGTCCTGGCCCAAACTATGGGCCCAGCTGACTGACACAATACGGGTCAGCTGGCCTTGCTCACAGTACAGCCACTCCCTGTCCAGCCTGGGAACCACGGGGTCAGAGTGGAGGGTGCAGACTGGGGCCACTCTGGTGGCTGTCCCATCCTCCTTGGGCCTGAGGGAGGTCGGTACAGGAGATGACAGTAAATGGGATGCCTAGGGAGGTGCCTTGAGATCCCTGGGCCCAGAACAGAATGGGTCCAATAAAATGAGGAGGCTGGTAAAGAGGGGAGAAGCCAGACTTAAATGCCATGGGTGCACTGGCTTCCAGCCAGGCTGGGACTGAGCGGAGTCAGTGGGTGGGAGAATTCTTATTAAATTGGAGTCACCTTCATGCTCACAGCATGGGGACAGGAGAGCTCATACTTGAGACACATGAAGAGCTGGAATTTGGGATTAAAACAAGTGAAAAGGGGGCACTTGTCTTAAAAGAAATCCTGGGAACAGAACTGAAGACAGTGAAGGAAATGCCCTCTTTGATTAAACGGAGGGGGAAAGGATTCAGAAGGATGGCCAGGGGTGAAGTCCTATTCTGCTGATGGGCTCTGTAGAATGGGGACAACTGGGGTGGGGGTGGGGTAATAATGAGAAGAGGCCTCATCCTGAAGCCACCTCCTCCTGAATGCCACCTCTGCTAAGAGCATGGACTAACTGAGCCACCTGGCCCGGGAACCACATCTTTGTTTGTTTGTTTGTTTGTTTGTTTGTTTGTTTGTGTTGTTAATCCTCGCCTGAGGATATTTTTCCATTGATCTTTTAGAGAAAGTGGGAGAGAGAGGGAAAGATGGAGAGAAAAATCGATGTGAGAGAAAGACATTGATTAGTTGCCTCCAGGCCAGGGAGGAGCCTGCAACCAAGGTACTGCCCTTGACTGGAATTGAACCTGGGACCCTTTGGTCCACAGGCTGACCTCTATCCATTGAGCCAAACCGGCTAGGGCTTGATTGCTTCTTGGTATGTGCCCTGATGGGAGAGCGAACCCACAACCTTGGTGTATTGGGACAACATTCTAACCAACTAAGCTACCCACCCAAGGCACAGAAGAACATTTTATCCTAAGAATGTACCAGTGGTTGTTTATTCATTTGCCTATTGAAATTATCCTTGTTACATCTAAGTCTTGAATAATAAAAGCGTATTATGCAAATTGTCCCCTGGACTGGGAGGTTGTCTTGGTGTTTGACCAGGGGGCGGGGCCAGCCCAGGGAGGGGAGGGAGGGCCCCAGATGGTAGCTGGCAGCCACTAGGGACCCTACCAGTGCACGAATTTTGTGCACTGGTCATCTAATTATGAATAAAGTTCCTATAAACATTCATGTGCAGGGTTTTTTGTGAACATAAGTTTTCAACTCATTTGGGTAAATTCAAGGAAGCATGATTGATGCATTGTATAATAAAAGTAGGCTTGGTTTTAAGAAACTACCTTTCTTCCAATGTGGACATACCATTTCCCATTCCTACCAGCAATAAATGAGGGTTCTCCATTTTTGGTGTTCTTAATGTTTTTTATTTTAACCATTTTAATAAATGTCTGATGATAATCTCATTCTTTTATTTATTTGTTTGTTTATTTCCTGGTGACATATGATTTTAAGCATCTTTTCATGTATTTACTTTCTGTATATATTGGTGAAGTATGTGTTCATATTTTTTGTCTGTTTTTAATTGAGTTGTTTGTCCTCTTTTTGTTGAGTTTTAAATGTTTTTTAATGTTTTGGATAGAATCCTTTATCAGGTATGATTTCTAAAGATTTTTTGTCAATCTGTGGCTTGCATTTTTAATCACTCATTTTTTCTTTCTTAGATATTGCTTTTGCTATTGTATCTAAAAATTAATCACCAAACCAAGTCACCTAGATTTTCTCCTATATCTTTTTAGGGTATTATAGTTTTACATTTTATACTAAGATTGTTAGATCTATGATCCATTTTGAGTTAATGTTTGTGAAAAGCGTCTGTGTAGTTTATTTTTTTTAGAGATCTATAAAAAGCAATTTCCTTTTGTATATTAACATTTATCCTTCAACTTTCCTCTACTCTCTTATTTGCTCAGATTTCTTTGTTATTGTGGATTCTTTGAGGTTTTCTCCGTAGACAGTATTGTCATATGCCACAAAAATACTTTTATTTCTTGCTTCCTATTCTGTATACCTCTTATTTCCTTTTCTTGCCTAATTACATTAGCTGGGAATTCCTTATGTAATTAGACAAAAAAAGGAAGTAAAGATATGTATTTTAGCCCTAGCTTTTTGCTTCAGTGTTTAGAGCAGGGGTGGGCAACCTTTTTGTGAGTGTGTGCCAAAACCAGCAAAATCTCTGACTCAGAATTCTTCTGCGTGCCAACCCTAATTTTTTGAGAACATGTTACGCCTACTTGATATCTCTTAAGGTGTACGTGTGTGAAGAACCTTGAAGAAATAATAAAATTCATTTGAGCAACAAAAACACAGTATATGATGATGAAAAATACATTTATTTTTTAATGTATACATGTTATGTAAAATTATTTATTTATCCAAGATGCACCTACACTGAATTTATCTGAAAAATAAAAAAGTCAATATTAAGAAAAAAATTGTAAATGGAAGATTATAAGAGAGGGTTTCGTGTGCCAGCAAAAGTTACTGGCGTGCCATGTTTGGAACCCGTGCCAGGGATTGCCCACCCCTGGTTTAGAGTGTCGGCCTGTGGACCAAAAGGTTTTGGGTTCAATTACTGTCAAGGGCACATATCTCAGTCGCAGGCTTGATTCCCGGCTCCAGTCAATGTGTCTCTCTCACATTGATCAGTCAATGTGTCTCTCTCACATTGATGTTTCTCTCTGTCTCTCCCCCTCCCTTCCACTCTCTCTAAAAATCAATGGAAAAATATCCTCGGGTGGAAAAAAAAAAAGGTATACATTTTATATTAGGAATGGTGAGAGGAGACATCCTTACCTTCTTCCCAATGTTACCAGAAAGCATCTAATTCTTTCAGAGGAGTCCACTTGTATGGACAAGAGCCCACCAGGTGCAGAGGTAGGTGTGGGTAGAGGGAAAGCATTTTCTAGTCCAATGACTTGGTGTCAATCTTTTATGAGCCTGTGTTCCTGGGCTTGACCTTCTGTGAGATAATAAGAAAGATGTGTGGTCTTTGTCTGCTTGAAGCCCTTGGGATTACTTGAGTGACAAGGGTGACAGTGTCTTCTGTTTTCATGAGGCAGCTCTGGACCAGCTTCTAGATAGCTTCAGGATGAAGACTGGAAAGAGGAACACCAAGCCTTGATTAAAGGCTTGGAACTTTCAGCCCCAGCTCCCAGCTCTGGGGGGGAGAGGGTGTCTGGAGGGTGAGTTACTCACCCATGGCCAATGCTTGAATAAATGGTGCCCATGTAATGAAATCTCCATCAAACCCGTAAAGACAAGACTCAGAGTGTTTCTGGGTTGGTGACCACAAGGTGGTGCTAGGAGTGCCCTGTCCTTGGAGGATGTGGGAGCTCTGCAGGCCCCCTCCACCTCCACCCTCCACTGCCCTATGCATTGCGACATTTCATCTGCTCCTGAGTTGTATCCTTTATAGTAAACCAACAATAGTAAATACAGCACTCCCCTCATTCGTGTGGGATACATTTTAAAGTGGATGGTTAAACCACAGATAGGACCTGGCCGGTGTGGCTCGATGGTTAGAACGTTGGCCTGCGTACTGAAGGGTTGAACATGTGTTCGGTTCCCGGTCAAGGGCACACACCTGGGTTGCAGATTCATCCCTGCCAAGGTCGGGGCACTGCAGGGGGCAACCAATCAATGTGTCTCTCTCACATCAATGTTTTTCTCTTCCTCTCTCTCTCCCTTCTTCCCTCCCTCCCTGCCACTCTCTCTGAAAAGCAATGGGAAAAATATCCTCAGGTGAGGATTAACCAAAAATAAATAAATAAATACATTAATTAATTAATTAAAACCACAGATAGCACGAAACTTGGTACTGTATGATTTTTTTTCTTTATTACGTTGAGAATTTTCACCTTTCCTCTTTTAAAAAAGCTCTTTATGCAGTAACTCTTTGCTATGTCTCTTAGTAGGGAATCAAAAAGAAAAAATAAACAAATGGAACTACATCAAACTAAAAAGGTTTTGCACAGCAAAAGAAACCATTAACAAAATAAAAAAGACAACCTACTGAATGAGAGAACATATTCACCAATAATACATCTGATAAGGGGTTAATATTAAAAATTTATAATGAACTCATACCACTCAATACCAAAAAACAAACAATCCAAGTAAATAATGGATAGAGAACCTGAATCAACATTTCTCCAAAATGGAAATACAGATGGCAATAGACATAGAAAAAGATGCTCAAAGTCACTAATCATCAGAGAGATGCAAATTAAAACCACAATGAGATATCACCTCATACCTGTCAGAATGGCTATCACCCATAAATCAATAAACAAGTGTTGGCCAGGATGTTGTGCACTGTTGGCGGGAAATCAGATTCATGCAGCCTCTATGAAAAACAGCATTGAGTTATCTCAATAAATTAAAAATGGAACTGCCTTATGATGCAGCAATTCCACTTCTGAGAATTCATCCAAAGAAACCCAAAACAGTAATTCGAGAGAATATTTGTACCCCTGTGTTCATTGCAGCATAATTAACAATAGCCAACATATGGAAGCAACCTAAGTGTCTGTTAATAATGACTGGATTGCCAAACCGGTTTGGCTCAGTGGATAGAGTGTCGGCCTGCGGACTGAGGGGTCCCGGGTTCGATTCCGGTCAAGGGCATGTACCTTGGTTGCGGGCACATCCCCAGTGGGAGTGTGCAGGAGGCAGCTGGTCAATGTTTCTCTCTCATCGATGTTTCTAACTCTCTATCCCTCTCCCTTCCTCTCTGTAAAAAATCAATAAAATATATTTTTAAAAATAAAAAAATAATAAAAATAAATGACTGGATAAAGAAGTTGTGGTACATATATGATGGGGGGAAAGCACATAATAAGACTAGAACCTCAGTTGTTTAATGATAATTCACTTACTAACTATAGATCCGAGGTTTTCTTATAGACCCTGGGAACCTGGAGGATGTGCTATACGTAGAAAACAGGGCTGTAAAGAGATAAGACCCCTCAGAGCCCAGATGGGTCCATGACTCAGAAAAGAAAATACTTTTAAAAGCAGACCAAGGACAGGACATCATTGATGTTTCTATCTCTCCCTTCCTCTCTGAAGTCAATAAAATTTATGTAATAAATAAATAAATAAATAAATAAATAAATAAAAACACAAAATAAACAAAGTTTAAGCAGACTCAAACACAGAGAGCAGACTGGTGGTTACCTGAAGGGAGGGGGTTGGGGAACTGGGTGAAAGAGATGGGGAATAAGATGTACAAATTGGCCCTAGCTGGTTTGGCTCCGTGGATAGAGTGTCGACCTGCGGACTAAAGGGTCCCAGGTTCGATTCTGGTCAAGGGCACATGCCTGGGTTGCAGGCTCGGGAGCGTGTAGGAGGCAGCGAATCAATGATTCTCTCTCATCATTGATGTTTCTATCTCTCTCTCCCTTCCTATCTGAAATCAATAAAAATATATTTAAAAAATGGGCAAATAAGCAAAACATATTTAACAGAAAACAAAAGATCACATATGAAAAAAAAGTCCATCACCTTGGCAAGGAGATGTCTTAGTTATGGGATCAACTGTTTATATACTGCAGTGCTTATGTTCAAGTAACGCTTATTTTACTTAATCAACGGCCCCAAAGCACAAGATTAACAATATGGCAATTTGTATATGCTGTATTTTTTTCTTTGCTTTCAATGTTATTTTGTATTAGTTCCAGGTGTACAGCATAATAGTCAGATAACCATATATTTTACAAAGTTTTCCCCCTAATGTTTCTAGTACGGACCTGGCACCATACGTAGCTATACAAAGTTACTACAATATTATTGACTATAGTAGGGGCCCAGTGCACGAATTTGTGCACCTCGAAAGGAACTGTGGGCCACCAAGCCGCAGTGGGCACAGGGGCAGGTCTCAGCCCCTCCCACCGAGGCCCCCAGTCCCCTGTCTGCCAGCAGCCCCGCTCCCGCCGCCACTGCTGCCCTGATCACCCTTCAGGAGCAGGGGGAGGTGGAGAAGCATGCTCCCTACTGGCAATCAAGCCCGCAAGCTGAGCATGTGCCCTTGGCCAGAATTGAACCTGGGACCCTTTAGTCCACAGGCCAATGCTCTATCCACTGAGCCAAACCAGCTAGGGCTTCTTTGCCCATTTTTTCCCCCAATATATTTTATTGATTTTTTACAGAGAGGAAGGGAGAGAGATAGAGAGTTAGAAACATCGATGAGAGAGAAACATCGATCAGCTGCCTCCTGCACATCTCCTACTGGGGATGTGCCCACAACCCAGGTACATGCCCTTGACCGGAATCACCTGGGACCTTTCAGTCCGCAGGCCGACGCTCTATCCACTGAGCCAAACCGGTTTCGGCATTCTTTGCCCATTTTTAAAAAATTGATTTCAGAGAGGAAGAGAGATAGAAACATCAATGATGAGAGAGAATCATTCACCCACTGCCTCCTGCAGGCCCCCCACTGGGGATCAAGCCCGCAACCTGGGCATCTGCGCTGACCAGGAATCAGATGGTGACCTCCATAGGTCAATGCTCAACCACAGAACCACACTGGCCAGACTGTAGGTTTTTTTAAAAAAATTTTATATTAACTATTTTCCAAGCACTTGTAAGCTAAGAAATATTACTGTTTGTTTATTTCCTGAGAGGATATAGCAAGTATCTCATTATAATGATGTATTTTTGAAACTGGACAACCAATGGGTCTGGGTTGCCTGTCACTAGAGCCAATTAAGCAGGGGCAGGGTTGAATCATATATGAGCATTTATTTTAATAATGCTGGCAGTATGGTCATCCACAAAAATCTGTTCTGCACTCCCCCCTACCTCCCCCCCCCCCCCCCGTCAGCTGTGTATACTAGTATGGGATATAAGGACAAATATTACATGGGGAAGTGAGCAAAAGGAATAAAAAATGGGTATGCAAAAATAAAAATGGGTATTACAGGCATCAGGAAGTGGGCAAAAGAAATAGGAATGGGTATAATTGTTACAGGTGTTAACGTAAAAAACCATTGAAACCTGTAAAGAATTTTTGTGAGTTTATTTGAGCCAAACTGTTGACATATGCCAGGAAGCAGAACCTCAATGGATTGAGATAATGCTCCGGAGAATGGCGGGTTACATCTGTATTTATACACTGCAATCAAAGGAGGGATGTAGGTGGGTTACATGAAATCCATTGGTGATAGACTAGAGAGGCGGGAGAAAGCAAAGGGGGGGGGGAGAGAAACCCTGGGATTGGATGAAAAGTAAAATGATGGACACATACTAGGGTGGCTGCAGAAACAATTAACATGATAATGAAGGAATTTGTGGTAGCTGTCCTGGCACCCAGCACGTTAGGTTGTGCCCCAAGGGGTCCAGAAAAAGGGAAGTTACAGGTTACCCAGACATTTCAAAGGGTATGTTATCATAGATGCAAAAAGGCACATAGGCTCAGTGAAGGTAAAGGTTGATCTTGTCAGTGAAGATACCAGCCTAGGACATAACTACCCACCATAACTGCTTTTAGTTGAAGTTTAATTTCAGACCATCCTTTGTGGTACCTTTGGGTCTCTGAGTTTGCAAGACCACCATGCAGGCCTCCCCTGAGCTTCTCAGGTTAGCATGTGGCCCCTTTCGTCCACACAGGCAATGTGGCCTGGGGGGTTGCAAAGGGCAGGGGGCATCTGGGACTATATTACTTCCTTTCTGCAACATGGTTGTTAGTCTTTTCATGATAACGGGCAGCTCAGAGATGGGGAGGATGGGCTGAATTTCCGGGTGAGCTCCCAGGTCTCACGTGCAACTCCCAGCCAGATTAGAAAGTGCTTTTAAAATATATATGTGTGTGTGTGTGTGTATAATTGATTTCAGAGAGGAAGGAAGAGGAATAGAGAGATATAAACATCAATGATGAGAGAGAGTCATTGATCGTCTGCCTTCTGCACGCCGCGCACTGGGGACCAAGCCCGAAACCCGGGCACGTGCCCTCGACTGGAATTGAACCTGGGACCCTTCAGTCCGCAGACCGATGCTCTATCCACTGAACCAAACCAGCTAGGGCTAGAAAGTGCTTTTTAAAAATCAAAACAAAACAATTACAGTTAACAGAGCATGATTAATTTTTCTTATTTTATTTCTTATAACTAGACTGCCTATTGATCAGTGATGCTTTCAGAGAAAGAGCTCCCTCACCTCCAGGCAAGATTTGATCAGAAGGAGAAATGATAAAGATATGATGAGACTTAACTTTGACTTTAAAGTTTAAGGGAACATGATCAGTCTGGAGGGTCTGTGGAAGGAGTTAGGGTTTATGGGAGGAGTTATTGCACTCTCATCCTGAGAACCCTACAGGAAGAACTCTATGCTTACAACAAAGTTCTATGTTTGTAACTACCCCTTTCCAATAGAAAGGAAAAGGGAAGTTAAGGGATGCTGGGCAGTATGTGCACATTGCTTGCCATGCCTGCATACACTGGATTGCATTTCTTTCTTTTTCCCAAATAAATCCTTTTTGGTGACAAAATGAGATAGGCAAGCACTCCACAAGTCCAGCAATCAGGAGCCAAAAACTCATTAATCGATCCTTATATCCTTATATTGTCCCTTCTTTTTACAGCCAATTAGCTGCTAGACTGAAGGACACTGTTGTCTACAAGTTTTACTTTGATGGGCTTACATTTTGTGCCTTCCAGTCATGCATGTGCACTAGCAAAAAAGGCTGTCTTCCCCCCTTCCCTCCCTCATTTAAATGATAAAAGCCACACCCCTGGGTGGAGATTTAGCATGCTGATTAGACACACCCTCCTGGAAGAAGCTTGTAGTTCCACTGCGCAGGCCCCAAAATTCTCCACCACTCTATACTGAAATGTCACACTTAGATGTCATCTTTTCCGCCTCAAATTCCTTAAAACTGTTCCCTGGCTTTTGTTCAGAGAGCAACATTTCTCCTTTTCCCTTTAAATGTTGTCTCCCTTGGTGTACAAGCTATTTAATAAACCTCCACCTGAGCCTTAATTCTTGTGGTGCACTTTGTTCATTTCTATCTTGGGATTTCCTAAAAAGCTAGGATGGGCCCTAACTCATTTGGCTCAGTGAATAGAGTGTCGGCCTGTGGACCAAAGGGTTCAATTCTGGTCAAGGGCATGTACCTCAGTTGTAGGCTCCTCCCCAGCCCAGGTCCTGGTCAGGGCACTTGCAGAAGGCAACCGATTCTGAAAATCAATGGGAAAATATCCTCACTCTAGCCCAGTGATTCTCAACCTTCTGGCCCTTTAAATACAGTTCCTCATGCTGTGACCCCAACCATAAAATTATTTTCGTTGCTACTTCATAACTGTAATTTTGCTACTGTTATGAATCGTAATGTAAATATCTGATATGCAGGATTGTCTTAGGCGACCCCTGTGAAAGGGTCGTTCGACCGCCAAAGGGGTCGCGACCCACAGGTTGAGAACCGCTGCTCTAGTCGGTTTGACTCAGTGGGTAGAGCGCTGGCCTGCAGACTGAAGGATCCCAGGTTTGATTTGGTCAAGGGTACATGCCCGTGTTTCAGGCTCGATCCGCAATAGGGGGCGTGCAGAAGGCAGCTGATCAACAACTCTTGTTGATGTTTTTCCATCTCTTTTCCCCTCTCTCTTCCTCTCTGAAATCAATAAAAAATGTATTGAAAGAAAGAAAGAAAGAAAGAAAGAAAGAAAGAAAGAAAGAAAGAAAGAGAAAGAGAGAAAGAAAGAAGAAAGGAAAGAAAGAAAGAAAGAAAGAAAGAAAGAAAGAAAGAAAGAAAGAAAGAAAGAAAGAAAGAAAGGGAAAGAAGGAAGGAAGGAAGGAAGGAAGGAAGGAAGGAAGGAAGGAAGGAAGGAAGGAAGGAAGGAAGAAAGAAAGAAAGAAAGAAAGAAAGAAAGAAAGAAAGAAAGAAAGAAAGAAAGAAAGAAAGAAAGAAAGGAAGGAAGAAAGAAAGAAAGGGGCCCTTGGGTGAGGATAAAAAATTTAAAGGAAGCCAGGATGGTTCAGCGGTAGAATTCTCACCTGACATACAAGAGCCCCTGTTTTAATTTCCAGCCAAAACTCTATATTGGTTTTGGTGATCTCTTTTGCCCTCTATCCTGGGAGATCACAAGAACCCAGGGTGCCGATAACAGAAACACCTGGTCAATACTGATTTTCAGTGGACGTAATGGAATATTCTTCAACCATAAAAACAAATGAAGTATTGATACATGCCACAACAGGAATGTGCCCTGAGAAAAATGATGCTTAGTGAGTGAAGTCAGTCATGAAGACCATATATTATCTAATACCATGCATATGAAAGACCCCAATAGTAACTCTAAGGTAGATTAGTGATTGCCCAGGGATAGAGATTGGAGAAGGAAGATGGGAAGACTGAGAGTGATAGATAAATTGTACAATGCAGTATATGTATATCAAATCATCTTATTGTAATCTTTGTAAACCGAGAAAGAAGTTTTCAAGCGCATCCCAAAGTTACATGACAATTTCTAAAAGTGTTGCTTAGATCAGTAATTAAACCTTCGGGATATTAAACCCGTTGACGTGTTGGAGTTTTCTAGGGTCACATGGAGAAACTGACCTAAAATAAATTTCCTTTAGTGCCATAGGAAATCATTCCTCTCCCTTCCTCTCTGAAATCAACACACCTGAAAATGTAATGAACACACCTCACACCTTGTGGTTAGATTGAGAAAGTCCTGTGTCCAGCGGGGTTCCATTTCCCACCAGCGCCAAGTGCTCTGGGTTCTTTCTCTTAGGGACCAAATGAGAGGCGGTGAGAAAGGCATAGGTGGAAAGTTCAGGCTTGCAAGAACCAAAGACCCAAATGGAGCCACTCTATTACAGAAGGTCGGATTGTCTGTGTTTCTAAACCAGGGTGACAGTTCTACGATTGAAGTCGCAGCCTTACGCCAAATCCTTGACCCCCTACAAGACATCAAACCATCTTGCGCCAGGGCGATCTGGCTTAACCTACTCTCTTGTCTGTACTTGCTCCATCTTGAAACTGAATCACGAATTCTCGGCGCACACCTCCGACCACGCCTTCCCACGACGCTGTGGAAAAGACAAAGGAGTCAGCCCCGGGCCAGGAAAAAAGTTCTGTTTGAAGCCAATGTTAGTGGGGTAGGATGGGATGGGGGTGGGGTGGGGGTGGGGGCGGGCGTAGAGTCCCGGCCTCAGACAGAAGCTAGGTCTGCAGAACCCCAGGTCCTCCCGGCGGTTGTCACTCAGGCACGCGGGGGCGCGGCCTTCTAAACCGACCAATCAGAGGCCTCCCTGGAACGGATGGGTGGGGCGACGGCCGGCCCCGGCGTGGAGGTCGTTTCTCCCCTGGCAACGCTCTAGGTCGCTCCTCTGCTGCCTCACGCCGACCCTGGTGGCTTGGCCACGGCCGGTGTCGCGCTGTGGTCTGTGCTGGTGGCGAGAGTCGTAGGCCGGACTCGGGGAGACCCAGGAAGCCTAGCCATGGTGAGTGTGCGGGCCGGGTACGGAGGAGGAGATATGGTGCCGGTCGGTACCGCCGGAACCGCCGGAACCTGCCTGGCCGGCCGGCCTCCCCGGGTTCAGGTCCGAGTCCGCCTACCTGGGTGCCCCGGCCCACCGCTCGGACCCGTCTTCTCTGGCTCGCAGCGTGGGGGCAGAACCGGCCGCCGGGACCCCGGGCGTCCCGTCAGGTCTCCGCGGGACCAGTTGGGCCGGGCCTGGAACCTCCGTTGGCAGCTCCGCGCTCGCTGCCCGGCGTCTCCCCAGAGCGGGGAGGGTCGCGGGGAGACCGTCCGACTCCCGCTCCCGAGTTTGTCTGTGGGAGGAGCTGCGGTGTGTGGCACCCGCGTCCCTCATTTCTCCCCATCGGCACTTGTTTTTTTCCTGAGTTTTCCAGATGTTGGGGGAGCAGGGTGTCAGATCCACGTCCCGGGCCCCCAGCCAAGCTCTTCCTGGGGCTGGAAAAAAATTAAAAAATCCCCAAATTTCCAGGTCCCTCCCCTCGTTCCCAAATGCGCTTCCCCTCTCGGATTCACTGCGTCATCATCCACTGCTTGTCATCGGTGGTGCAGCGGAGACAGCCCCAGTATTTTACTTTTTTACCCGTTTTTCACATAGTCATGAAGATGTGTTGTTGTTGTTTGGTCTGAATATTTTACGTGAGAGGAGATCCGAGAATAACCACCCGGAATACGTTGTATGAAATGCCCGTTGCTCCCCCAGGAGCTTGGCCGGGCACAGGCATCTCCTGGGAATCCTTCGGGTGGCGGTTCTGTTGTTGTTGTTGATCCTCTGGTGAGGCTATTTTCTCCATTGATTTTTAGAGAGAGCGGAAGGGAGGGGGAAAGACGGAGCGAAACAGGCACCTGAGAGAGAGACGTCCATCGTCCATTGGCGGCCTCCCGCACCTGCCCCACCTGGGGCCGGGGATCGTGCTGGCGACCCTGCAGCCCGAGGGCGGACGCTCTGTCCACTGAGGCAAACCGGTTAGAGCTGGAGGTTCTTCTTTTTTTTTTTTTTTTAATATATTTTTATTGACTTTAGAGAGGAAGGGAGAGGGAGAGAGAGAAACATCAATGATGAGAATCATTGAGTGGCTGCCTCCTGCACGCCCCCTACTGGGGAGGGAGCCCGCAACCCAGGCATGTGCCTTTGACTGGAATCGAACCCCGGATCCTTCGGTCTGCAGGCCTACGTTCTGTCCACTGAGCCAAACCGGTTAGAGTTGGAGGTTCTTTTTTTTTTTTTTTTTTAATATATTTCTTTATTGATTTCAGAGAGGAAGGGAGGAGAGAGAGATAGAAACATCAATGATGAGAATCATTGATCAGCTGCCTCCTGTGCACCCCCCACTGGGGATCCAGCCGCAACCCAGGCATGTGCCCTTGGCCGGAATGGAACCGGGGACCCTTCAGTCCGCAGGCTGACGCTCTATCCACTGAGCCAAGCCGGCCAAGGCTGGAGGTTCTTTTTTTTTTTTTAAATCTTTTCTGAATGACCTGCTTTTCCCCGGGTTTGTCACCCTGATGAGGTTTATTGATTTATTTGCTTTCGTTTTTCAGTGGGGATAGAAAGTATTTAGTCAATAGAGCAAGAAAGACAGTGTAAAATAGTTCTAAAGTGGCAAGAGAGTGGTGACTTTCAGGAAAAAAAAATCCAGTATTCCCAATTAATTTGTAAAGAATTCTGATTTCACTTATTTTCTTCCCTTCAGCATGTGTAGTAAGTCCCGAGGTCTCTTCCTTACTTTTGCATGTTTTCAAATGAAATTCCAGAGCTTAGACTTGCAGAGCAGACGTGTTCAAGTGTGATTTATTATTACAAAACAATGTGTTGCCATGGAAATCATAATCAACGGACAGCTTTTTTTCTGAAGGGAACAGATACTTGGGCTTTTCTGGTTTAACTGATAAAAGTGAGTTACAGTTTTCTTTCCCCTTTCCACATTATCACTGGGTTTGAGTGATTTTGCTGTATTGTTCAAACATTGGTTTATGTAATTTAAATATCAGTGGTGGTACCAGGCGTCTCCGGTGGGGAGCAGAGACCTGTAGTCAGTAACACAATCTAAGGCAGGGGTGGGCAAACTTTTTGACTCGAGGGCCACAATGGGTTCTTAAACTGGACCGGAGGGCCGGAACAAAAGCATGGATGGAGTGTTTGTGTGAACTAATATAAATTCAAAGTAAACATCATTACATAAAAGGGCACGGTCTTTTTTTTTTAGTTTTATTCATTTCAAACGGGCCGGATCCAGCCCGCGGGCCATAGTTTGCCCACGGCTGATCTAAGGCCTCGTTGAGCCTGCACAAGGACTTAGTAATAATTGAAGGCCCAGTTGTTCTTCCTGGAGAGCCTCCCCTGCAAGTGTCCTACCTGCTCACACCCACCAGGGAAGGAGCCTTTACACTGAGAAGCTGCAGCCCTGGAAAGCTGCGGGTGCAGGTGCACAAGGAGGGGGAGTGGGGATGAGGCTCTTTCTGAGGCTGTGGTTTCTTAAGTCTAGACATTTTTAGATCCTATGTTTTAATTTTGCAGCCACAGTATAAGTGCACTCAAAGTATAATTTTTGCACATAGAGAGTCTGTGAAGATCAGGTGGACAAAGGGTTTATGAGTTGGGGAGCTCATCTGGGTCAAAACATTGAACAATATCAGGCTGAGAGTTGCCTAATGTGAATGGAAGCCTGGGGGAGGGGAGCTCTTCTATGCTTATTTTAGTTTGGTGGTATTCTATGATTTTCCCCCCTCTGTCTTTTTGTTGTTGTTAATCCTCACCTGAGAATATTTTTTCCCATTTTTTTTCTTCTTAGAGAGAGAGAGAGCGGAAGGGGGTGAGGGAGAGGGAGAGAGAGAGAGAGAAACATTGATGTGAGAGAGATGCATTGATTGGTTGCCTCCCACTCCTGCCCCCACTGGGGCCAGGGATCAAACCTGCAACCCAGGTGTGGGCCCTTTACTGGGAATGGAGCCCGAGACCCTTTCGTGCTCGGGCCTGCACTCTAACCCAGTGGTTCTCAACCTTGGCTGCACATTAGAATCACCTGGGAATCTTTTTAAAATCCTGATTTCTGGGCCTCATCCTCCGGAAATTCTGTTTCTTTGTTACTAATGTTGTGGCCCCGCCCCATAACATAGGCTTTTTAAAAAAATATTTTTCAAAATACATTTTTATTGATTTGAGAGAAGAAGGGAAAGGGCGAGATAGAAACATCAATGATCAGAATCATTGATCAGCTGCCTGCATGCCCCGCAATGGAGATGGAGCCCGCAATCCGGGCATGGCCTTGACCAAGAATCAAACTGTGACCTCCTGGTTCATAGGTCAATGCTCAACCACTGAGCCACACCAGCCAGGCTTTAATAATTTTTATTTTTATTTTTTATTGTTGAAAGTATTACGTATGTCCCCATTTCCCCCCCCCATTAACCCCCTCCAGCCTGTCTCCTCCCCCATCCCCACCCTAGGCCCTTATCATCGTCTGTGTCCATGGGCTATGCATATATGCATACAACGTCCTTGGTTGGTTACCTCCCACCCACCCACCCTCCCCCACTTTCCCTCCAAGATTCATAGGCTTGATGCAAGAAGCTCTACACACTATATACCATTAGAGCTGTAGCTATGATTACCTACCGATCTCTCTTGAAAATAGAGGCTCTTGTGAGTACTGAGCATGTGATTATCTGCCCAGCTGCCCATTATGCTTTTGCTCCTGGAAGCAGCACCCCATCAGGTCAACACACTTACCAACACCTTCATGTGACGAGATGGAGCCAAACCTTGACCCTCTGGCTTAAGCCACCTGTAGGAAGTTAATCTCTTCTCTCTTCAGTCCATTGAAAGTTGCTGTGGTGTTGGGTGAGGTCACCATTCCCCCCAACAGTTCCCTCACGAATTCCTTGGGGTTAACTGAGTATACAGCCCTGGGGAGTGCACAGACTTTAAGGACAAAGTTGCACATTTCTACATGATAGTGCTCAGTGGAGAGTCGCTGTTCTTCATCTGTTACAGAAGAACGGAGAAGAACCAAGCAACACTTGATGGAGTTACATTTATTATTACGCGTGGGCCCAGAGAAAAATGTCTCTAGAATTCTGAGCAAAGTCACACAGGAAGTTTCCTGTATTTATACCTTTTTACCCTCTTGGTCTCCCAAATATGGGGTTTTCTGGTCCACTTTGCAAGTTCTTAAAGAGAGCCCCTATGTGCTGGGGCTTTGAGACCTCAACCAAAGGCTTGGCCTGGTACCAGCACTGATAACTTCGTCTGGGGAAGGTTTAATGGCCTCTCTGAAATGGGAGTAGTCTTATTTTCCTTTTTATTTAAGCAAGCAAGTACTTACAAAAGCCAAAATGCAGGGTTAAAATTTCAAACAGCAGTTTTTATATAAGATGGATGCTTTACATCCATTAATTTGGACATTCCTGATAAAGGACCAATCCCAATGTCACCAAACATCAGGCAGTCATCTTACTAGTGGCCAAAAATTGCCCCATCTACATGTATTCATAGATAATTTGATGATTGTCTTTTAGAGGGGCCCCTTTGTGATAAAAGAACTGCAGCAATCTTTTGACTCACAGATGCCCAAATTATAAATCAGGGTAACACTTATCTCTACATGTACTAGGTCCACAATACAAGGACTCAAGGACACTCCTCATTCACATTGGAGTTCCAGAATATACAGTGCCCTGCTCTTTAACAGGACTGTCAATGGAATTTTCACCTCCCTTACTGGTCTAGATTCATATAGTACCATACTGACTTATTGAAATAAGTTCAAATGAGTTGAATGAAAAATGCCCTATTTCAGTCATAGTATCAAGGTGAATTGTAATAATTCTATCTTCATTTTTTTTCTACCACAGGTTTTTGTGGGGTATTTTTTTTTTTAGAGCAACTTGAGTATCCACACAGTTTGCACACTTTTTTTTTTTAAATCTTTACCTGAGGATATTTTTTCCATTGATTTTTAGAGTGACAGGGGTGGGGAGAAGAGAGAAACATCAATGTGAGAGAGACACATTGACTGGTTGCTACAGACTGGGGCCAGGGATCGAACCTGCAACCAAGATGCATGCCCTTGCCTGGGAATCAAATCCAAGACCCTTTGGTCTGCGGCCAATGCTCTAATCACTGAGCAAAACTGGCCAGGCAATTTTTTTTATATCTTGTATGACTGTGGTACATTTGTAACAACTGCTCAACCAGTATTGATAAAGTGCACTATTTATAATGGCATTGATTTGTTTTATCAATATGTGGGTTTTGGCAGATGGTTTTTTGTTTGTTTATATTTGTTTTTATACCCGAGAGTGCTGGGGGCAGGGGGTGGGGGGGATAGGCAGCCCCCTGCGCTCCCCGGCCCTCTCCCCCTGTGTCCCCCTCATGCCACTTGGCAGATGTTTAATGACATGTATCCTGTATTTCTGTATCATATTCTTTCACTTCCCAAAAAATGTCTTAAGCCCTACCTATTGTTTCATCCCTCCCCCTGACCTCAAGTCCTTTACAACCAGAGATCTTTATATTGCCTCATAGTTTTATCTTTCCCAGAGTGCCCTATATTTAGAATCAAAAAGTGCATAGCCTTGTCAGATTGCTTTCTTTCTCTTAGCAATAATAGATATCCACATACAGTACTAATTACCTTAGTACTTTTAAGGTTCCTTCATGTGTTTTCATGGCTTAATACCTCATTTCTTATCACTGAACAGTATTTCATTGCATGGATTTACTACTGGATGTTTGCGGGGTTTTTTTGTTGTTTTTTTGTGTGTTTTTTAAAAATATATATTTTATTGATTTTTTACAGAGAGGAAGGGAGAGAGATAGTTAGAAATATCGATGAGAGAAAAACATCAATCAGCTGCCTCCTGCACACCTCCTACTGGGGATGTGCCTGCAACCAAGGTACATGCCTTGACCAGAATCGAACCTGGGACCCTTCAGTCCGCAGGCCGACGCTCTATCCACTGAGCCAAACCAGTTAGGGCTGGATGTTTGCATTTTGAAGGGTATCTCACAACTCTAATTCTTGCTAATCCTAATATATAAAAACTCTGGGTCTTAGCGACCTGTCACAACAAAGGCTCAACTGGAAGTCAGTCCTACAGTCAGTGCTGACTGCTTCCACTGCAGGCACGGTGCCCAGCACTGGCTGCTGAGGGGGCTGTGAATCAGGGCCAGAGAGAGGCCTGAAGAGAGAAGCAGGGACTGATCCTTTGCCTCTGTGGCAGCTTTTTTTTTTTTTTTTCTCTTAAAAGTTTTGGTGTGTTTTTTTTTTTAACACTAAGCAATCTACAGGGTTGTTTTTTTCGTGTGGCAGCTTTTGATCAGCACTTATGCCTGCCTGCCTCTCTCTCTCTCTCTCTCTCTCTCTCTCTCTCTCTCTCTCTCTCTCTCGCAGTCTGGCCAGCAGCCACACCTCCATTTCTCTCCAGGCCTCCACAGGAGCTGCTGATCAGCCCTGCCTTTCTGTTCAGGCCCCGTTGCTAGGTTCAGAAACGCTGACTGGCATAGGAACGAACCAATCAGAACAGAATCTGGGTGCTATGAGGAGCGAATGGCAGCCTAGGAGATGGAGCTTTTAACATTGATTGACATAGGAACCGACCAATCAGAACCAAATGTGGGTGCTGTGAAGAAACAATGGCTGTCTAGGAGGCAGAGCTTTTGACGTTGACTGGCATAGGAACTGACCAATCAGAACCAAATCTGGGTGCTGTGAGGAGACAATGGCTGCCTAGGAGGCAGAGCTTTTGACGCTGACTGGCATAGAAACCGACCAATCAGAACCAAATTGGCCAGCAGAGGAGAGCAGTTGGGGGTGAGATCAGGCCTGTAGGGGAGGGCAGTTGGGAGCCAGATTAGGCTGGCAGGGGAGGGCGGTTGGGGGCAACCAGGCCAGCAGGGGAGGGCAGTTGGGAGCAACTGCACCTGCAGGGGAGGACAGTTGGGGGCGAGGTCAGGCTGGCAGAGAGGGCAGTTAGGGATGATCAGGCCGGCAAGCGGAGGCAATTAGGGGCGATCAGGCAGGCAGGCAGGTGAGCAGTTAGGAGCCAGCGGTCCCAGATTGCCAGCAGTCAGACATCCCCCAAGGGGTCCCCAATTGGAGAGGGTGCAGGCTGAGCTGAGGGAACCCCCCTCCATGCATGAATTTTGTGCACTGGGCCACTAGTTATGAATAAAAGGCCTACAAACATTGAAGTGTAGGTTTTTGTGTAAACATAAGGTTTCAGCGCATTAGGTCAATACCAAGGTATGTGACTGCTGGATTTTACTATATGTAGTAATTAAAGCTGGGAACAGTAAAACAAGGAAGGGCTTCACATAGAAGAATCAATAGAGAGCCTTGGCAAGGCTGCTTTGTCTCGTTGAGAAGTCAAAGAAAGGAGACTTTGGAGACAGGATCAGGGGGTTAGCCCAGGACGAGCTGCTGCTGCCCATTGTTCCCCTGGTTGTAAATCTGGTGGGAGATGCATGCCTGTGGGGAAGAGAGGGAAGGGCAAAGGGCAGGCATGCTCCCAGGAGGGAGAGCTCCATATTTAGTTCTGACAGAAAGTTCCTGTCTCCCACAACCTAGGTATGTGCCCTGACTGGGAATCAAAACCCGGAACCTTTTAGTGTTCAGGAATATGCTCCAAACCAATTGATCCACCCTCTAGAGCAGGAGTTTTTGATTTTAATAAAGTGAAACTTTTTTTTTTTGGTGTCTTATCTAAAAATGTATCACAAACACAAAGTCACCTAGATTTTCTTATATGTTAAATTCTAGGAATTGTTTTTACTTTTGCATTTTACATTTAGATGTATGACCTATTTTAAGTTCATTTTTGTGCAAAGTTTAAATTCTGTATGTACATTTATTTTTCATGTATGTGTGTGTTGTATGTGGATATCAATTATGGTTTATTTAAAAGACTTTCTTTTTTCTTATAATTATCTTTACTCATCTGTCAAAGATCAGTTTACTATGTGTCTATAGGGAACCAGTTGACTTGTATATTCTTCAGTCTGGCTATTCCAGGCATTATCTCTGTTACTGTGTTTTTTCCCCAGATGTTTTACATAGACAGTCATGTCAAATGGAATAAAGACATTTTTGATTCTTGCTCCCCAATCTGTGTACCTTCTATATTCTTTGTTTTAAAAAAAATATTTTTATTGATTCTAGAAGAAGTGAGAGATAGAAACATCAATGATTAGAGAGAATCTTCGATTGGCTGCCTCCTGCACACCCCCTACTAGGAATTGAGCCCGCAACAGAGGCATGTGCCCTGACCAGAAATTGAACCATGACCTCCTGGTTCATAGGTCGATGCTCAATCACTGAGCTACTCTGGCCAGGTATATTCTTTTCTTATTACATGACTAGGGCTTCCAGTACCATGTTGAATGGGACAGTGAGAGGATACCTTTCTCTTCTCATCTTACCAGAAAAGCATCTAGTTTTAATTATCTATAATAATAAAAGGGTAATATGCTATTTAGACTGGACGTCTTCCAGACATCCTTCCTGATGAAGCCGGGGCCCGAGGGAAGCCAGGCCAGATTCCAGATGCCTGCTGGAGGCTGGAGGAAGGAAAGCCAGGTCCTGGGTGCCGGAGGGAAGCCGGTGCCAGCAGCTGGGGAAAGGAAGGCCTACTCTTGCACAATTTTCATGCATCGGGCCTCTAGTATTAAATATGATGTTAACAATAGGTATCGTGATGTTTTCTCAAAAGAGAATTTCCTCTATTACTAGATTATTGTCATAAACGGATGTTGGATGGAATAAAATACCTTTTCTTGTTCGTTTGCCCTTCCTTTCACTTCTAGTAGTAATTTCTCTCTTCCCTCTTTTCAATTATCTTGACTAGATGTTTATAAATTTTTTTCAATGGACCAACTTTTGGTGTTTTTTTCTTTCATACTTGAAACATTTTACTCCACTTTCTTCTTTTTGCATGGTTTCCAAGAAGAGGTCTGATTTAATTCTAATCTTTTTTTTTCTCTATACCTAAAGGATGTTTCCCCTTCTGGCTTTTTTCAATGTATTTTCATCTTTGATTTTTCTCTAGTTTGGACATGATATTCTTGGTTTGCATTTCTGGTATTTTTCATGCATAGCATTCACTGAGCTTTTAAAATTTTTTTTATTATTTCTTGATTTGAGAGTGAGAGAGAAACATCGATTTATTATTTCACTTATTTATGCATTCATTGGTTGATTCTTGTATGACCCCTCACTGAAGATTGAACCTGCAACCTTGGCGTATCAGGACGACACTAACAAACTGAGCTACCCAGCCAGGGCATTTCACTGGTCTTCTTAATTGTACAATTTGCTGACTATGGTTAATCTTAGTAGGAAAATCTCAGTGATTACTACTTAACTATTTTTTCTGTTTGTCTTTTCCTTCAGGTATCCCCATTATGTGCATTTCAATCTTCTGTAATTGCTCCAACAGTTCATAGATATTGTGTTTTGTGATGTTTGTTCTTTTTGTCTTTGCATTACAGGCCTTGACAGAATATTGGGGCTATATTTTAAAATGCTGTTTTATTTTCTCTTTTGCAATGTTGAAGAGAGTGGCTTGATTTTTACCTCAATCCTCTGATAGATCTAAGAAAAGTTGTTCATTACAAGTTTTTGTTTTGCTTTTTCTACGAGGTCAGTAATGATGGCTTCCAAGTTCCTTAAATGTCCGACCAGAAACTGGAATTCTCTGACTCCAGTTGATGATTGACAGATGACAGCTTTCCAGTCTCATCCCTCCTCATTCCCCTTTGACTCACATCTACACAAAGTGATAAGAGTTCCTTGGTGCTCCTTTCTTTAAAGGTGGCAGGAGATTTGGTCCTCTAAGGTCCTGCTCTCGTGTGTGAACCATAACTCTAACTCATCCACTAACCTCAATTTTACAAACGGTCCAGGCATCTCTTTTTGCTTTCTTACGCCATCTCATGACTACTAGAGAGGCCTGCCTTGCTTTTTCCACAGGCCTCAGTATGGGAGTAATAAACTCATTGTACATTCTTTGCAATATGTGGTGTCATCAGCTATGGGATTTGAGATGTGCTCAGGGTTCGAGACATCATGCTGCCTTACTCCACGTGGGAGCTTGGGAATTAGAGAACTTGGGAGTGTACCCTCTAGGGTGGCTGGTGAGGAAACACTTTCTTCTGCAATTTAAAAATGGAGATTATATAACCCAGCAAGTGTTGCTCAGTGGTCTAGCATTAACCCATGAGCCAAGAGGTCACAGTTCAATTCCTGGCTCATGACTGGGTTGCAGGCTGGATCCCCAGTAGGGGGTATGCAGGAGGCAGCTAATCTATGTTCCTCTCACATCTCTCTCTCTCTCTCTTTCTGTCTCTCTCTCTCTCTCTCTCTAATCAATAAAAACATATTATATATATATTTTTTAAATGGAGATTACATGTTCTTTTGAAGGAAAGCACTGCTGAATCCTTCGATGTATGTTATGCTCAATGGCAAATTTGCAATCAAACCTTTGTGTATTTCACTGAATGCAGTTGCAGTTGGCAACTCTCAGTCTGTTCCTCAGGGTCAAGAAGGTGCAGGGCAGTGTTCTGTTTCTGTCGTAAAGAGCTCTTCTGGCACATTTGTTACTGTATGTTCCCATGTCTGCCAAAAATTGTCTCCATGCAGCCCTGAGGCACATGAGTGTAGGGATTTCATGGTCTGAGTTAGGTCCTTTACCTAGTGTCTGAACTCTGGCTTCCAATTAATTTTATAGCCCATCAAATTGGATGGAGAGAGAAAGGCAGAGGCAAAAGCAGTACTTCTTCACAAAAATATTTTGACTTTGCGAGCTGTGCCTGACTACTTCTAAAGGCCCAGGATACTTTAGGGATGATAATGGCCAGCTGTACCTTATTAAAAGTTGGATTTCCACTGGTCTCTTAGACTTCTCATGTTTGGAGATGAGAAAGGGATTCCTCCCCCCCCCCCCCCCCATTAAAATTGTGTGCAGATTTGACCTTCTGCCTCATGGAGGGCTGTGAGTGATTGTAATAATAAAGGAGATGAAGAGTTTTTCTCACAAGGTATTGATGGTCTTAAAATGATAATTTTGTTTTATTTGTATAGAATTTCTGTCACTGCTCAACATTCTCTGAACCCTGCCATTAGAGAAAAATAAGATGTAATGTGATCACAGTAAAAATGTGTAAATCATTTCCATATGCTCATCATGCTGTTAAATTTATAAGGAAGTATATTCATGTTAACCAAAGTCATCCCAATAAATTTAATAAAAATGTATAAGGAAGTGGGTATGGATAGAGAGTAAGTTTCTGATGATCAAATCATGGCATGAATGTTCGGAGATGATAAAATCATACATAAGCTTCCTATAAATGGAATATAGATGTCATGTGCAGTCTCATGCATCCTACTGTAAACATACTTGGGATGTTTTAGGATCCTGTGGCCATTGAAGATGTGGCTGTGAACTTCACCCTGGAAGAGTGGGCTTTACTGGATACTCCACAGAAGAAACTGTATAGAGATGTGATGAAGGAAACCTTCAGGAACCTGGACTCAATAGGTAAGGATGAGGACATTCATCAGTTGTCACTAGAGAAAAAATACTTTTTGATCACCATCTTTTTCCCAAGGTGCAGATTGTGGAAAGGAGGACATTGGTTAATAAACTAGGCATAGTCACAGCTAATAATGAACATAGACTCTAACAATTTTTTATAACTTATTAATATTTTAGAATCATTTTTCTGGGTTTACATTTTAGGCCAAAACTGGGAAGATCATTACATTGAAGATCTGTACAAAAGCCAGGGGAGAAAACTAAGGTGAGTCACACTCACAATAGAAAATAGTGTCTCATGTGAGAATCCTGGTGTTATGAATTTTTAAAAGAAGGAAACAATAAACAATTCCTGCTTCAAATTTAGTTATTCTTAATTTTTTTTAACCAGAAATACTTTCTTTATATGTGACATAAATATTCAGTGTTTGCAAAAATAGTTTACTTGGAAACTGTATTAATAAGTCCTATCTATTACTGTTTTGGTGAAGTCCTCCTGAAGAACATTCACTATATCCAACTTCAGAGAATTCAGACAAGGCAGGAAATTTACACATTTCATATAAATCCTAATAAGTAGTTTGAAAAGTACCGTTTTAAAAAATCATTAGTAATGTGCTTCTCATTTTTTACAGAAGTCAAATGGTAGAAAGACACTATGAAAGTAAAGAGGGCAATCAACATGGAGAAAATTTCAGCCTTACCCCAAATCTCAGTCTGAACAAGAAAACTACTGGAGTGAAGCCACCTAAATGCAGTATATGTGGAAAAGTCTTCATGCATTATTTTTCCCTTAATATGCATATCCGAGGTCACAGTGGACACAAACCATATGAATATCTGAAATATAGAGAGAGGCCATATAAATGTAAGGTGTGTGGGAAAGCTTATATTTCTTCAAGTTTATTTCAAATACATCAAAGGAAGCACACTGAAGAGAAAACCTATACTTGTAAGGAATGTGGGAAAGCCTTCCGTTTTCTCACCTCCTTTCAAATACATGAAAGGGTTCACACAGGAGAAAAACAATATGAATGTGAGGAATGTGGAAAACCCTTCATGTGGCTCACAAGCTTTCGAAGACACATGGCCATGCACACTGGATATGGACCTTATAAATGTAAACAATGTGGAATGGTCTTTAGATATCATCAGGCTTTTCAAACACACGAAAGGACTCACACAGGAGATAAAGCCTATGAATGTAAGCAATGTGATAAAGCTTTCAATTCTCAACGAGGTTTCCAAATACATCAAAGCTATCACAAAGGAAAGCACCCCTATGTATGTAAACAATGTGGAAAAGTCTTTAGATATCATCATACTCTTCAAGCACATGAAAAGATTCACACAGGAGAGAAACTCTATAAATGTAAGCAGTGTGGTAAAGTTTTCAATTCTCATCGAGGTTTCCAAGTACATGAAAGATATCACAAAGGAGAGAAACCCTATGAATGTAAGAAATGTGGTAAAGCTTTCAGTTCTCATCAAGGTTTTGAAATGCATGTAAGAAATCACAAGGGAGAGAAACCCTATGCCTGTAAGGAATGTGGTAAAAGTTTTAGTTGTTATCGAGGTTTCCAATTACATGAAAGAAATCACAATGGAGAGAAACCCTATAAATGTGAATGTGGTAAAGCTTTTGTTTATTACTATGCCTTACAATTACACAAATCAACTCATACTGCAGAGAAATCCTATGAATGCAAGGAATGTGGGAAAGTCCTCAGTAACCACAAATGCTTAAAGAGACACGAGAAATTGCACACAGGAGAGAAATCCTATAAATGTAAGCAATGTGGGAAAGCTTTCATGCATCTGTCAGGATTTCGGACACACATGAAAATGCATGCGGGAAATAGACCTTATCAATGTAAGGAATGTGGAAAGGCTTTCATTTACCCATCAGGTGTTAGAGCACACATGATGCAAGTACATGTTGGAAATAGGCCATATCAATGTAAGGAATGTGGGTTAGCATTTTATTTTCCCAGTTCATTACGCAGGCATGAAATGACTCACACTGGAGAGAAACCCTGTGAATGTAAACAATGTGGTAAAACCTTCAGGGATCACAGTTATTTAAAAATACACGAAAGAAGTCATACTGGAGAAAAACCCTATAAATGTAAGCATTGTGGTAAAGCTTTTATTTCTCAGCTAGGTTTCCAAGTACATGAAAGAAGTCACACTGGAGAGAAACCGTATGAATGTGAAGAATGTGGGAAATCCTTCGGTTATCCCAGTTCCTTCCGAAGGCATAAAAAGACTCACAGTAAAAGTCCTGCTGAATGTAAATAGCATAGGAAAGACTTCAGTCGATCCACATCCTTACATGTGGGGTGGGGGTAGATATAAATATATGAGTAACATGAGAAAGCTCGATGGAAATTAATCCATGTGTACTGTTCTAGAAAACTTTCAACATGAAAGTTATTATAAACTAGAGGCTTGGTGCACAGAGTCATGCACCTGTGGGGATCGGGCCAAAATTAGCTCTCTGAAATCCCTTGAGGAGTCCCAGATTGTGAGAGGGCAGTTCTTGGGTGACACACCCCAGAATCAGGCTCCCTTCTCTCTGGTTCCAGGTGCGTCACCCGAAAAACCTCAGCTGCCAAGTCACCACAGCTTGGCAGCTCCTGTTTGAGCATCTGCCCCCTGGTGGTCAGTGTGTGTCTTAGCTGCTGGTCGAAAGGTCAGCCAGTCACTTAGGTTTTTGTATATATAGATGTAAGTATATTGTGTTTATCAAGCCTCCTTAAAGTGCATTGTTGGACTATGGATTTCTAATTATTTTCCAAGCTGAATATTCAGATAACTCTGTAGCATATCATTCAGCAATAATATATAAGATTATAGGTAGTGCTTCCCCCCCCCTTTAAATCAGTTAATATTTCCATTTTGAAACTTGATGGATTCATAGATGAAGTGTATTTTTAATATGGAGTTGGGTTTAATTTTTTCATAATGTATTTGTTGTGTATTAAGGGAATATTGAAAAATGAAAGTTTGGTTTTTGGGATTTTCCTATTGGTTTTGTGACAGTTCCTGGATGTCCTTAGTCTATTAAATATATTCTACCTTTCTTAATGAGAAAGCTCCTTTTGGGGTATAGGAGTCTTTTTTCATGTTCTACATCAATAAACCATTGGAATACATTTTATGTTAAGTATATGATAGTTTCATGTGAATTATTGTTTTCATGTGGATTTCTCCTTGGCAACACCAGGGTGTTGTGAGCTAAAAGGATGTCAGAATCAGTGGCAGAAGATATATGATGAACTGATTCCCCTTAGTCACAGCTGTCACATTTTATCAGTCCTGCTTTCTTAATTATTTCTACAATACTTAAAACTTGATTTACTTTAAATGAGAAAACAAATGACTCTAGAATTTGTTGGAATAAGTCACTCCATTAGTGTCTTTCTCCCCACACCCCTTTACTATAGAGGCATCCGAGTCTCCAAACCCATGGTGGCTCCAAACCCATGGTGGCTCCAAACCCATGGTGGACATAAATTCCCCAGGGCATTCTCATTCAAGAGACTTTGCTGTATACGGTAGAGCAGCCATTGCTGGCAATGACAAAATCCTTCTGTAACGGAGGCCCTCCCAGGCCTTGAGTTAATCTTGTTCTGCCGTCTGCTTCTCCTTTTGCCTTAGGTCATGAATGGGGGACCCTCGGGCTTTCTAGCTATAGTTCTCATTGAAGAGATACTAGTACTTACAGCACAGAGCTGAAAATGGTGCCCCTGGTATATCCCACCTATAAGAGGAAGTGTGTTTCCTTAACATTAATTCAGTCTGTTTTGAAGAAGGTAACTTTTCTAGACATACTGGCCACTTTGGGAATCTCTTGGGAACACATGAGATTCGTATGCTTTATAGACAGTATGCCTGCACCACACCTGGTGGAGTCCCCTGCAGAGATGCTGCATTTTGTCCTTAGATTGAACAGGCCTGATTAAAGACGGGACACCAGCAGCAGATCTGTTAAATGCCAGTCAGTCATGTTAGCATTAGAGAACATCATGGCCAGAATCGAACTCATTTACACATTTTTTGGCACTAGCCAATATCTAGCTGTCTCATCTTACCAATAGCAGTAACTCCTTATCCAATGTCACCCTTTGGCATAACAAACTCGGAATATCTTGCTTCACAGTAACCAAGTACAAGTCAAGTAATGGGTGGAAGCCTCAACACTCTAAGCAAAGATCACAATAGAGCTAGACTCGGTATTACATATAATGAGGTCATGTTTAAATGCGCTTGTAAACCAGGATTACAGTTCCATAAGTGGCTTTGCAGCCCATGCCAACCCCTCATCCAGAAAGGACCCCAGACCCTCTCGTCCCAATCTGGCCTGGGCGCCCCTCTTGTTCAGGACAAGGGAGTCCCTCTTTCTGGAAAATGAGTCTGGAATTTCCAGCACACACATGGTCCCGCTTCAGGAAGAGCTACCAATACAGGAAGACACCACTGCCCCTCTAAGGCCACGGACCAGTTTGGGTAAAAAGGGTCTTGGGGGATGGGGAAGACAATCGAGACTCATTCTGGGCAGGGGTGGGGGGGCGTTATATCTGGGAGGGACTGTGGCCTATGGTGTTCCCAGTCCCTCCTTTCTCCCTAGGGGACACCTTTTCTCCTGAGTTTTTCCAGTGTGTGGGAAGCTAAGTCTTTCAAGTCTACAACCTATTAATACTAAGATGGCCAAGCTGAGGATCCTTCATGCTTATAAATTTATTTTTGCATGCACAATTAGAAAAAGCTGCTATAAAACTAGGCAGAATGAATGGAAAACATTAAATTGGCCTCTGCTTCCATTTAGATAAATGGACCAACCTATGATGCTGTTTAAGTGCCAACTCATTTGTGTGTCTGTGTGTGTGTGTGTGTGTGTGTGTGTGAATCCTCACTCAAGGATAGCCATCTAGGTACCTGCCCTTGATCGGAATCAAACCCAGGACCCTTCAGTCCAGGGTTGATGCTCTATCCACTGAGCCCAACCAGCTAGGGCTCAACCCAATTTTTGAGGTATTAAAAATGACTGTCCTTATTTTAAAGGGGGGAAGTCATGTCCTGACCAGTGTGGCTCGGTTGGAGCGTTGTCCCATACACCTAAAGGTCACCGGTTTGATTCCCAGTCAGGGAAAGCTGGGGGTACAGGTGCACCTGGGCGAAGGGGTGAAGTAATGCCGGTGGTCTTAATCCAGCATCTAGAAGGGTTCAGGAACCTGGAGAAGGCACTGTGCGTAAATTAAATAAGAGTCCAGAGACAAAACATAATTTTGAAAGGCATTATAGGGAGTCAGAGAAGACTTAGCTAAAGGGACTAAGTTCTCTGTCTCAGGACCCCTTGCTATTTATTAACACAATTTGTCCTAATGCAAGGTAGATATACATCAAAGGCCAGGGTTTGTATACAGAAGCATTGTCAGATTGGGGAATTGCCTTCGGCTGTTCAGGTGTTTGGCCAGTAGGAGGCAATAACATGTAGATTGAAATGCCCTTAGCTGTCTGGCAGCAAGCAATCATTTTATGCATCCTTTTCAGGTTTGGGGAAATGCCCTCAGCCACCTCCAGATTCAGCCCTGCTGACATCCTTGAATTGGTTTCCTGCAGCGAAGCCCCTTCTGAGGTTTTAGTTGTGCTTCCCCTGCGCCTATTTCTAGGCATATTGGTTGGAGTTTTGCATCTCCAGTGTGGGTGCACTCAGAGTGTCATTTGTGCACATTGAGAAAGTCTGTGAAAGTCAGGAGTGTGTCCTGGGTTAGGGATTGTGAATTTGGGAGTTCATTTAGGTCAGAACCTTCAACTAAATCCAGCTGAGCACTTCCTCACTGTGAGCTGAAGCCTGAGAGAGGGAGTGTTTCCATTATTCCTCGGGGAGAGGAGAGCTCCCAGACTTTATTCCTTGGGCTGCTCAGGTGTCCCTCCTCACCTTTCCCAGGGACAGATCCACTCCAGGGGTTCTTTCTGTCTCAACCTGGAGAGTCTAGGATGTGAACCTTCTGAAAGTGGCTCTCCTGTCCTGTGGGAAGCAGGCTGCTCTTCTGAGCTGATTCCAATACTGTGTTTCTTTCCTTTGGATCCTTTATCCACTGAATAGTGCAGCCTTTGGCTCTAGTTTCCCTGAGAACTTGGACTCTGAAACTGTAAGATGACAGAGATAAGAGGTGAGAAAAGCAAGAAAACTGAGGAACCAAGTAGAATTTTTATTCCTTTATAAGAGAACCTGAAGAAATGAGTTGAGTTGCCCCATGTCCTTTTAGTCAGCAAGAGATTTGAAATTTTTCTTTGTATGGTTTGTACTTTTATAACTATTAGTGTTTAAAGAATTTAAATCTTAGAATGGTTAGTAAATAGTAAATTATGGTATGTATAAATTTTTGTGTTTATTTTTTAATACTTTTTTTTATTTCAGAGAGGAAGGGTGAGGGAGAGCGAGCTAGAAACATCAATGATGAGAGGGAATCATTGATTGCTGCCTCCTGCATGCCCCACATTGGGGATTTAGCCTGCAACCTGGGCATGTGCCCTGAACCGGGAATCGAACCGTGTTCTCCTGGTTCATAGGTCGAAGCTCAACCACTGAGCCATGCCAGCTGGGCTCTGTGTTTACTTTAAATAAATCTGTAAGATAGAAAAGTCTAAGGTGAGACGACTCCCTGCAAATATCTTCTGGCCCCTCCAGCACTCTTACTCCAGCCACCCCCAAAAACAGTTTTGATCATTTCTTGAGCCTTCTGTTTGTGTTTCTCTATATAAAAACAAGCCATTGCAAGTACATATTTTCTTATGTATGTTTTCCCGTGTAATAAGCTATTAGACTCCACATTTTTTGTTGTTTGCTGACAGCTTAAGCCTCCCCCTCCCTCTTCTCTTGTGTCCACATAAGGGAATAATGGAAACACTCCCTCTCTCCGGCCAATGAGAAAAACTGGGGCTTCCTCCTCTGGCACTGGCTTCAGATTCCAACCACACAAGCCCCGGCCTATGTGCAGAATCTTGCTCAGGCCCCACCGAACCCACAGCAGACACCCACACCAACCTCCTTTGCTTGCTTCCTGAAGCCATTTCAGAGCTGCCGGAGAGGCACCCTGCCCTCTCCAAAGACCTCTATTATGTCCGTTGTAAGCCTTTTCCTGCCTACCCTCTGGGCCACACTAGAATCGGTCTCAACATGAGGACCACACCTCTGCAGGTAAAGGTACCACTGGGTATGTAGGCAACATGTTCCCACATGACCACCATTGTTCATTTGTCTCTTGCTCTAACTTGCTCACCTGCTCTGCTGCCTGCTGCCTGCACTGTGGCTGCTGGGCTCTGGGGAGCTGTGCTGTGAGCTGTGCTGCCCTGTGTGGCATTGCTGAGCCTACCAAGCCTCAGTTCTATGTGCAGAGTGGGCAGTTTTGAGAAATTCTAGATATTTGGGAGCAGGAGTGTGGGTTTGAGACCCTCCTTAAAGTGGTCCTGGGTTGTTGCCTTTGCTGGTGTGTTAGAGAGAAGCTGTGACAGAGGCTGGGTTGGCCCCAACATGCCCTGGGGTCAGGGGTCAAGGGAAAGACTACACCCTGTACGAGAGGTGGGTCCATCTCATGGTCACTCCTGAAACATCAGTTATTTATAAAGAGGAAGAGAGGGGAAAAGGTAGTCAGTAGGTGGCCAACTGAGTCCACACCCGCCCCGCCCCCACCACCACCCTTCAGTACCTCCGCTGCGGCTGCTCCTGCCTCTACTGCAACACAGAACCTGTCCTTGGGGTTAAGGGGACAACACCCATGGCACCCTGTGGCACAGCCAAGAGATTAGTTCAAATCTGATTTCAGCTTAGGTCCTTGGACTCTATAATGTAACCAATTATGGTGGAAAGGCTTCTAAACCTGACAGTGCTGGTTAGAGGCTCTCTGGAAGGAAAAACATGATCAATGCTAGCATGCCGCGTTTATTTGTACTGCTTTATTGGGCTTTGCTTTATTGCACTTTGCAAATGTTGCATTTTTTACAAACTGAAGACAAGACCTTCCACCAGCAAAAAGATTACATCTCACTTTATTGCTATACTCACTTTCAGTGTGATGGTCTGAAAAAGAGAGGGCACACCCTTTCCTGAAGTAGAGCAGATCTTCAAATAATGTGGTTTCCTTCAAGGTCATTTTGCTATAAAGTTGATGAGGGGAAAAGTGAGACTGTTATACCCAGATTTCAGGATCCCCAAAAGACCACTAGGAAGCCAGTCGAGTCCAATGCAAAAGCAAAAGAGTCTTTATTCGAGCTAGCTCGAGCTCCCCATCCACCAAACTCGCCGACGCAGCAGCAGGAGGCAGAGAGAGAGTGAGCTTTGTGGGGAGAGGGGTTTTATAGGGGGGTTGGAGTAAGGGGAGGAGAGAGGACTGTGGGCCCTGCCGATTGGCCAGGCACAAGTTGGTGTCTTGTTACACAGGATGTGGTTGTGTCTATGACACGCACGTCCCTTGATTATCATTGGTTAGTTTAAAGAAATCCTAGGTGTGGCTAGCAGAGGCTTGGGCTTCCGGGAAGAAGCTGATTATCATTGGTTAGTTTAAAGAAATCCTAGGTGTGGCTAGCAGAGGCTTGGGCTTCTGGGAAGAAGCTCCTTGCTGAGCACATGGCTAATGGCTGCTGCCCAAAAATGGAGGATCCAGGGCAAGATGGAGGGTGTAGCCCTCGCCCTTTAAAGACAAAGCAGCAAGCTTCATGGTCACTGGCTCACACCATTGGAGAAGCCAAATGCTGGGTCACTCTGCTCTTTCCCGAGGGGGAGGAATCCCAGGCCCAGCAAGGAGTCTCTTTTGGCAGTGAGGCTGCTGCTGTGGAGAAGGGGTGATGTGGGTAAAATGAAGCTGTTAATTCTTACTGCCTACAGTGTGTCTGTCTTCAGTTAATTTGCTCAGTGTGTGCTGCAACTTCTCCACTGGACTCTCAGAAAGATACTTTCATCCTTGTGTGGTTGTCAGAATCAGTGTACGGGGAGATTTTGGTAGAAAACTCATATTCCACCATCTGCTGACATGTCTTTCACTTGTATTAACACCATGGATGTTTAAAGTGACTATTGAAATAGCTGGATTAATACCTACCATATTTTTATCATTTTTATTTGTTGCTCTTGTTCTTTCTTATCTTCCACTTCTACCTTTTCTGTCCTTTTGTTTTTTGTGTGTGGTTGGTGTTTTTTGTGTTTTTTTTTGAGCATTTTACAAGAATATATTTTTATCTTCTTTTACTTTCTTAGCCATTGCCTTTGAGTTTGCAGTATACATTTATAACTAATCCAAGTCCTCTCTGAAGTAACACCACAGCACCTCACTGGATGTGCAAATTTCTTAGAGTGTTCCCAATTTCTCTCTCCCTGTCGTTTGTAACATTGCTGTCATTCATTTCACGTATTCCAAATCTATAATTGCTGCTATTATCATTTCAACAAAATGTTCTCTGTTAAGTTAGTTAAGAATAACAAAACAAATTATCTTATTTTACCTTTATTTATTCCTCCTCTAACACTCTACCTTTCTTCATCATCCACCTTCTTCTTGATGAATTTCATACAGAGCAGGGGTATTGGTGACAAATTCCCTCAAATTTAGTCTCAGAAAGTCTTTATTTCTCCCTCACTTTTGAAAGATAACTTGGCTTGACACAAAATTCTAGTTGGGTGGTTTCTCTTTCAACACTTAATTTCTGGCAGCAATATGTTGTCAGCGCAACCTAGAGTGGAGGCTCACCTGACCCTGCAGGTGAGCATAACAGTTTTAGAAGAGGTAACATGCTATATATTCTCTTGACAATACCCCAAATCTTTACATATCAATACATATAATCTGTTCTTAAAAGGTACATATGATGATACATTTATGTAACCCATTTTTCTAAATAGACACATGGCTTGTGTCAGCTGCCAAAACCATGAATGAAAACTCAGATTGCCAATTTACAGGGCAAACCTATGCAAATTATATTATTTGAAAAACTGAATTTCTTTTTTGTTGTTAATTCTCAGCAGAGGATTTTTTCCCCCCACTGATTTTTAGACTGAGTGGAAGGGAGGGGGAGAGACAGAGAGAGAAAATATTGATGTGAGAGAGACACATTCTTTGATTGCCCCCACTCTCACCCCCGCCCTGCCCACAGCCCAGATTGAGCTTGCAACCTAGGCATGTGCCCTTGACTAGAATCCAAATAGAACCCTTCAGTCTGCCAGGTGACATTTCAACCACTGAGCCAAACAGGCTAGGATAGGGCCTCAATTTCTTCTTAAAATTTTTATCATCAAATATATTCGGAGGAGAAACCAAGTGGGCGGCATAGGTAAACACCAGAAATTGCTGCCTCCCACAACAACTTCAAAAATACAACGAAAAGACAAAGCGGACATCATCCAGAACTACAGGAAGGCTGGCTGAGTGGAAATTCTACAACTAGAAGGAAAGAGAAAAGCACACTGAGACTCAGGAGCTGCGGAAGTAAAGTGCAGATGTACGGAGGCTCGAGCGTGTGCACACACGGAAAGGGGCTAGCACCTGAGAACGCGGCTGTCTTTTTGAATCAGGAGGGAGTCACAAGCTCCCAACTGCTCTGAACTCCAGTTCCGGGAAGTCTCTGGGGACCCAGGACTCATACGGGGAGAAACTGGACTGTTTGGCAGCGGGCAGAACTCAGAACTTGAGGGCGGCTTTCCCTCAGAGGTGCTTGCAGCCATTATCGGGACACTGAGATGAGGGCCCCTTAGGGCAGGGCTGAAGATCAGCCATAGCTGCTTGCTCCGCCCTGTTGATTCCCTGAGACCCCGCCCCACCCAGGCTGCGGCAGAGGCTTTTGCATATGAATGCCCTGGCCCTTTGCAATCTGAAAATTACCTAACAAATTGCAGCTGGGCTAGACAGACCCAGAACTTCCAAGAGAAGTCCCAAGGCCCCACAGCAGCTTGCATTGCTTCACAGCTGGGCCTCATCTGGGCACCTCCAAACCCCAAAAAAGGAAGGGGAATCCGCAGATCTCTTCATAGCTCCTGCTGGGTAGCCTCAGGCAGAGGCTCAATTAGCACCTTGTTTGATCCAAGAGCCAGTGGTCAGAGTGGGACCATCCAGATTACAACTCCTCAGATCCATAAGGGACACACTCAGGGGGCAGACTCAGTGAGCACCAAAGCCCCACTGAAGCAAGTCTTGCCCCAGAAGGGTGTCTTCAGCACAGAAGTTCTCCCACTGCAGACACAGCTGATTCTCACAGCCAATTGGCCTGGAGGTCAATTCCTCCCAGTGATAACTACAACAATCAAGGCTTAACTACAAGAAGACTACAGCAAGACTGTGCACACAGTCCACAAAGGGGTGCACCAAGAGTGTCCACCTCAGGTAATTGAGGAGGCTGAGCCACTGGGCCCTATAGGACACCTAGCACACAAAGCCACTCTACCAACACAGGGAAGCATAAAAAATGCGGAGACAAAGAAACAGGTCAGAAATGACAGAAATGGAGGAAAGCAAACGACTGGATATAGAGTTCAAAACCACGGTTATAAAGTTTTTCAAGAATTTTATGGAAACCGCCAATAAATTTAGTGAGACCCTGGAGGATATGAAAAAAGACCAACTAGAAATTAAGCATTGCCGGAGTCCATTCATTGTCTTCACTAGCTGAGTTTAGACAGAGACCCCCCAAAAGCTAGTAGCCCTTGAAAGTCCTAGCAAAGGTCAGGGCTGTGCACCACCCAGTTAATTAAGACAGCACCCAGTTAATCCAGCTAAAGCATCATCCCCACCTTAGTTCACTTAATTCCTTAGATACTTGTGTAGATCCTTGTTGATTATTCTTGATCAGATACTCTGCCTATTCCTGGAAATCATCTACTGATGAGCTAATCAGATACCCTGCCTATTTCTGGAAATTGTCTACCGATGAGCTAATCCATGTGTCATTGAAATTTCCTTACCTACGGCTACCCCAACCTCAATAAAAGATCGGAGTGGCCTGAGCTTAGGTGGAAGTCCTTTGGGACTTGCCCGCCTGGTTCCCCAATATTGCAAAATTATCTCGTGTCATTTCTCTCTCATTTGTTGTGCAGCTCCTCTTTCAGATACCGAACCCTACTCCACACAGAACGTGGAGGGAGTGTTACTCGACAAAGCATACACTGACTGAAATAAAGAATAATATACAGAGATCCAACAGCAGACAAGAGGATCCCAAGAATCAACTCAAAGATTTGAAATACGAAGAAACAAAAAATACCCAACCGGAAAAGCAAAAAGAAAAAAGAACCCCAAAATATGAAGATAGTGTAAGGAGCCTCTGGGACAACTTCAAGTGTACCAACATCCGAATTATAGGGGTGACAGAAGATGAGAGACAGCAAGATATTGAAAACGTATTTGAAGAAATAATGACAGAAAACTTCCCCTACCTGGTGAAAGAAATACACTTACAAGTCCAGAAAGCACAGAGAACCCCAAACAAAAGGAATCCAAAGAGGACCACACCAAGACACATCATAATTAAAATGCCAAGAGCAAAAGACAAAGAGAGTATCCTAAAAGCAGCAAGAGAAAGAAAGTCAGTTACCTACAAGGGAGTACCCATACGACTGTCAGCTGATTTCTCAACAGAAACTTTGCAGGCCAGAAGGGAATGGCAAGAAATATTTAAAGTGATGAATGCCAAGAACCTACAACCAAGATTACTTTATCCAGCAAAGCTATCATTCAGAATTGAAGGTCACATAAAGAGCTTCACAGATAAGGAAAAGCTAAAGGAGTTCATCACCACCAAACCAGTATTATATGAAATGCTGAAAGGTATCCTTTAAGAAGAGGAGGAAGAAGAAGAAAAAGGGAAAGATACAAATTATGAACAACAAATGAATCTAAAAATCAAGTGAATAAATAATCTGATGAACAGAATAAACTGGTGATTATAATAGAA
>NW_005871631.1:203108-206140 GCF_000147115.1 Myotis lucifugus
AGAGATGAGTGTATCGCTCCTACCTGTGAAAGTGGGGCAGAACTATGTGACTGCTGCAAGTGACAGAAGAGTCTGCACAAAAATAGTGCGCCTATCCATGAGCACAATCTCGGGGGGAGGGGGAGTGCTGAGGCTGGGGTGGGAACCGGGTGGAGGGGAGCTATGGAGGGAAAAAGAGGAACAACTGTAATAATCTGAACAATAAAGATTTAATTTTAAAAAAAAAAGGAATAAACCAGTTTCGATGGTTGAACCAGAATGAGGTTTAGAGCCCAGTCAGCCTGACCTCTGCTTCGCCCTCTAATGGTGGCTCCAGAGGCACCCAGTGACTACTAAGGTATCTGTACAATATCAAGGGTGATGACTGAGCCTCATTTGCATATCCATAATACCCTGCGCAGAGTACAATCCTTTTCAAGTTTAAAAGACTTTTTTTTAACTTGTCATTTCTAAATACAAGAAACTTACTTGAAAAACGTCTTGTGCAAACTTTGGGCAGAAAATACCTCTAGCGCTAAAACGCCACCATAACTGAACTAGGAGTTGTAGGTCTTGGGGAAGGGAACTTGGGCGCGACAGAGTGAGTTCTGGTTTATCCTCAGGTAGGATTAACCTTTTGCCTTTTTTTTCTTTCTTTTAAAATATATCTTATTGACTTTTTCTTTTGTAGAGGAATAGAGTCAGAAACCTTGGTAAGTGGCAGGAATTGAACAGTGGGGCCAACGCTCTCTCCACTGAGCCAAGCCAGTGAGTCTATCTCATTTTTGAGGCCTCCTTTAGGCAGGGCTAATCCTGTGGTTACAGAGAAGGACCAATTCTGTTTTTTTTAACTTGGGCTGGACTGGATTTATAATTGGGGACACTGCCCTAAATATCAGCAGCCCAACAATTAGTTGGTCAGCAATCAGCTCAAACACCCGGAGAGAGGGAAAATTCTGTGGGTTCCCCTAGCGACAGACAATGGCTACCTACAGCCTAGCAACCGAGCCACGACTACGCGCCTTGGAAGACATCGAACGGGAAATCGGCGCCATCCTGCAGAATGCAGGCACCGTGATCCTGGAACTTTCCAAGGAAAAACCCAATGAGCGGCTGCTACACCGACACGCGGCGGCCTTCAGGGCGTCGGTGCAACACGTAGAAGCGGAGCTGTCGGCTCAGATCCGCTACCTAACCCAGGTGGCCACAGGGCAGCCCCACGAGGGCTCCAGCTACTCTTCAAGGAAGGACTGTCAGATGGCACTACAGCGAGTGGACTATGCTCGCCTCAAGCTCCGCGATGTGGCCCGAACCTGTGAGCAGATGCTGGAAAACTAAGCCAAATAGGCAGAGAGACATCTGGGAGGCAGATCACCACCTGCCCCCCGGGACAGAACCTGGGGACCTGTACATTGAGGAGCACAGGCTGACATGCACGCCCTGCTGGTCATAGATGAGGAAAAGAGGCAAACGGTGGGAATGGAGAAACTTAAAGCCCACGCCTGCCCACGACTCTGTGCTGGCTCCTCCAGCAGGTGCTCCTGCTCTGACTTCACCAAAGTGCTGACAAAGCTCAGACAGGAGATAGTCAGTCACCCAACCCGCTTCCTCAGATACTTCATGTCCTTGTCCCCTTCCGCAGACTTGACACATTTCTTTCCATTGGAAGAGATAAAACGACTTCTAAATTAAAAATACATAAATACAAATTAAAAATATATATATTCGGATAAGAACATACAAAATGCGTTCCGGTACAATTTAGTCAGAACAATATTAACACCCTTGGGATCAAGATTCACAAATGGCCTGTGGCAGTGGGGAGGGTCTCCTGATGTTTCTGTCCTGATTTAGCTCTGTTATGCCCCACAGATGGCCACTGTCCTGATTCTTTATTCTTTGCCATCTATTACTTTTCACTAAGCCGTGTTCTTTCAGTTTTGCCTCCTTTGACCTTTCACCAAATGGGTATGAATGGGGTTCCTAGAACAGGTTTCCGGTGGTTACTTTGCCTCATATGTTTCACACATGCTGGCATCTGGGGCTTGGGGCCTGGTCTAGGACTGTGGGCTTCAAACTTCCCTCCAGAATCAAGTGCCCCTGACACCACAGGATTCTGTAAAGTGCCAGATGAGTGGGGGTGGGGGTGGAGGACCCAAGGGCCGACCTTTCCCCTCCGGAAATGGCCAGATATCAAAATGGACCCAGACTGATCTTTAGCTATGGAGAGGTCATTTTTAAATATATATATATTTTATTGATTTTTTACAGAGAGGAAGGAAGAGGGATAGAGTGTTAGAAACATCGATGAGAGAGAAACATCGATCAGCTGCCTCCTGCACGCCCCCCACTGGGGATGTGCCCACAACCAAGGTACATGCCCTTGACCGGACTCGAACCTGGGACCCTTCAGTCCGCAGGCCGGAGCCCTATCTACTGAGCCAAACCGTTCAGGACGCGAGGTCATTTTTATCATTTTTGAGCCAAACCGTTCAGGACGCGAGGTCATTTTTATCATTTTTAAGTGAATGTGAAGAAGAGTCATAATTCCTGAGTGGCCTTAGGCTACAAAGGGCAGATTGTGACCCGCTGCCAAGACAACCTGGGCTCATAGACCTCGGCCTGCTGTCACTCAGTCGTGGTAGGGCGGGGCCTTGCAACTGTCCAATCAGGAGAGTCCTTGGTAACAATTGTGGGCGTGGCGCTTTGCTACGCGGGTGGACTGCGCGCTTGGAGCGGACTGCTCGCCGGTAGCTTCCAGCCCGGGCCACGCCGTGCGTCCTCCCGCTCTGCCGAGGGCCTGAGGGGGTGGACGCGTCCTCTGTGGTGGTGGCCAGCGCTCGCCGCTCGCCGCGGGAGGGAGTCGGAAGGTGGAAGGCAGGCAGGGGGGCTCCGGGAGCCGAGAAATGGTGAGTGGGCGGGGCGGGTGGCGGGAGACCCGGATGGGAGCTGGGGATGAGGAGCTGGTCGCCACCCGCCGAGGTGGACACCGCCTCCCCGAGTCCCTTCGAGTGTGCGCACCGGACCCGAGTCGCCGGGACATCGGTCTGCTC
>NW_005871631.1:206285-234983 GCF_000147115.1 Myotis lucifugus
GTCCCCTTCCTCTCTCTCCCCCGGGGCCTTGTCTTCCCCTCACTTTCCAAATGTTCGGGAGGCAGAGGGAAGATGCACCCCCTGTCCCCTCCGTCGCCTCCTCCGACATTTCCGATCCCCCCGCCCCCGTCCCCCGTCCCAGAGCCGCCTCACCCCCAAGTCGCGGCCTGTCATTAACTAGTTGCCTCCGGGAGCATTTCCCACGGACGCAGTGTGTGGTCTTCACCCACCGGGCCGCGGGGGCTCTTCGGGAACTTATCTGTGAGTGTGTTTTACCGGAGAGGAGGGTGGGAATGGCCACCGGGACGGGTTGGAGGGAAGGCCCGTTCCTGAGGGAGCGACCGGCTGTGGGAAGGTGACCGTCCCGGAGACGGGGACGCCTGTGACGGTGCTGTCGGCGCAGCCCCGGCCCTGCCCCTCCCTAGGTTTGTCACTTAGAAAAATGTTTATTCACTTGAAACAGTTTTTCAATAAATTAAACATTTTTTAAAATCACTCGAGCTTGGGATACAGTAAAAGTATTTACAAAAAGGCAATAGAAAGGTGAATATCAGGAAAAAAATAAAATATTTCATTGTTACATATATGAGTCAAAACTTTTGTTTCCCTTCCCCTTCCTCCCCCCCTACCAAATGGGTGTAGTAATATTCTGATGTCTGTTATCTTTTTTTGTTAATCCTCACCCTAGGACAGCGGTTCTCAACCTGTGGGTCGCGACCCCTTTGGGGATCGAACGACCCTTTCACAGGGGTCGCCTAAGACCATCAGAAAACACATATATAATTACATATTGTTTTTGTGATTAATCACTATGCTTTAATTATGTTGAATTTGTAACAATGAAATTGGGGGTCACCACAACATGAAGAACTGTATTAAAGGGTCGCGGCATTAGGAAGGTTGAGAACCACTGGCCTAGAGGAAGGCCGATGGAGGGCGCAAAGATGGTTACCTCCAGCCTTTGTCCTAGAGAATATCTCAATAGGCCTCTAGATGTGTGCCAAAACAGAAGCCTCCCCTTCTGGCCAAAGCTCCTGGACAAGCAAATAAGCCTCCTTCCCAGAAAGACTGGAGTGTTTCAGCCTGCTGTCGCAGGGTGTGCCAAGACTAGTTTCTCCTTTGTGGTTCGTGGGACCCAGGAACGAAAGCCCCACGAGTTAACCAGAGCTAGACAACTGGTGTGTCTCCTGGGCAGCAGCCAGAAAAACCGGGGCACCAAGTATAAAGCTCTGAGGAGATACTGGTAAGCTAGAGCAAGGCAGAGGTAAAATGTAAGTATTGCACCTGCTGGGCTCAGTCCTTGTAGAGTATTTCAGTAGGCCCCCAATGTATGTTAAATTAGATGCCTGTCTTTCAGGCTGCAACTATGAAGATAAGCTAATAGGCCTCTTTCACAGAGAGACTGGGTATGTCGGTCTGTTGCCTCTGCTGTACCCTCATTGTGGTAGCCAGTTAAGAACTCTTTCTTGATTTGTTAACATTCTTTTGGGATCCTCAAGCATAAGCCCCAGAGCCAGGTAATCTGTCCACCAGAGTCAGGTGATCTAGAGTTGTTTCCCGGGTGATAGCTGCAAAATTAGGGCACATGTCCAAGGGCACAAGTCCTGCAGGATGTTGGATTGCAGGAGAGGCAGAGGAAGAGTGCAGACATTGCACCCACAGACCTCTGTCTTTGGGGACTATTTCAGTAGGTCCCTAGATTTGTATTAAAGTAGACACCTGCCCCTCAGGCCAAGGAGATATATATATATATGGCTAAGTGTCGCCCTAACTGGTTTGGCTCAGTGGATAGAGCGTTGGCTTGCGAACTGAAGGGTCCCAGGTTCTATTCCGGCCAAGGGCATGTACCTTGGATGCGGTCACATACCCAGTAGGGGGTGTGCAGGAGGCAGCTGATCGATGTTTCTCTCTCATTGATGTTTCTAACTCTCTATCCCTCTCCCTTCCTCTCTGTAAAAAATCAATAAAATATATTTAAAAAAAATAAAAATATAAAAAATAAAAGGCTAAGTGTCTGTCCGACTGGTGGCTATGACGCACACTGACCACCAGGGGGCAGACGCTCAACGCATAAGCTGCCATGACGCACACTGGCCATTTAAAAATAAACAGCTCCACGGATCTGGTCCCAACAAACCAACACTCGGCTTCCCCCAAGTGGGACACAGGCCCTGCCACCACCCTGGAGCGACACCCCACCAAGTCTCAGCCAACGCTGCCCACACCCATGGTGCAAAATGCGACCCACAACCTAGCCCAGCCAGGAAACAGTGGCTGTGGGCACCGGGTAATGACATCACACAGCAACGCCCGGCTTCCTCTCCCTAGCAACTAGCATTTTGGAGTTTGCTTTATAGCCAGGTGCAAACATTTCACAGTTTAACCAAATGTTTGTGAATCGTTTCCCCGTGCCTCATCTCATTTGATCCTCACAGAAGTCCTGGAGTAGGTAGATAGATGTGGAATCCTATTTTCTTTTCAGACGCGAATAGCAATATTAAAATATTTCTTCTAATGTGCATGAATCTGTGCACCGGGACACTAGTTTAAAATAAGCAAGTAAGCCTCTTTTCAGAAAGTCTGGGCAGTTTTCAATTGGCTGCTGGAAAATGCTGGTGAGTCCCCACACATGAGCTCTTTAAGAACTGTTTCTCAGTTTGTTGTAGCTTTGTTGATCTCATAGATTCAGCCCCATTAGCTTTCAAAGGGGCACATCTTCAGGTGCAGGCATTAAAAGTTGAGGTACCAGATGTAGGGTTCAAGATCTTTGCTCCTGAAGGAGAAGTTTAGGGTTTTCAGTTCCATCCCAATTATGGGTTTCTATAGCAGGAGTAGGGTGCATGGCAAGTTTGTATCTCAGCCTCTCCTACCTGCTTTGATGTGTGTTTTATTTCAAGGAAATTGTTCTGTGTGTACCTGTAGATTTGGTTGTATCTGTGGGAGGAAATGAGTTCAAGATTTCTCTTACATCACACTTTGAACTGGACTATTTTATTCTGCTTACTTTGGGTTTAATTTGCTCTTTTTTATTGTTTCCTCAGGGAGATGCTTACTTCATTGATTGTAGATCATTGTTTTTCTCTAGTGTATTTGTTCAGTGCTATAAATTTTTTTCTAGGCACTACTTCTGCATGCAGACAACCTCTGATATGTTCTACTTTCATTTCATTTAGAGATGGTCTCTGACTTACATATTTTCAACTTTATACTGGTGTGAAAGTGATACCCATACAACAATTTTGTTTTTCACTTTCAGTACATTATTCAATAAATTACATGAGCTATTCAATACTTTATTATAAAATAGGCTTTGTATTAGGTTATTTTTGCCGTAGTGTAGGCTAATGTCGGTGTTCTGAGCACATTTAAGGTAGGCCAGGCTAAGCTATAATGTTTGGTAGGTTAGATGTATTAAATGCATTTTTAATTGCCGATGGGTTTATTGGGACGTCACCCCTTCATAAATCAAGGAGCATCTGTAATTCAAAAGGAACTATCATTTCTCTAGAGACCTGTTGGATCCTGTGTGTTATTTTTAGAAGTGTTGTTTAGGTAGCATTCTTCCTCGGGGAGCACGCCCACACCATTCTTCCCTCTCAGGCGTGCATCTTCTAAACCCTAAGTCCCCAGGAGACTTGCCACCAGGGCAGCAATGGGCGGCAGCAGCTTGTCCTGGGCTAACCCCCTGAACCTGTCTCCAGGGCCCCCTTTTCTCTGATTTTCAGTGAGCTGACAGCAGCCCCACCTTGGCTCACTCTGTCGCTGTGACCTTTACTTCTCTGTGAGCCAAAGCAATCCTGCCCAGGCATTTCTTTCCTGTAACCTTTCTAGGGAGCCAAAGCAGCCTTGCCTAAGCTGCTTCTACCCTAGGCCCTCCCTTATTTCACTGTTCCCAGCTTTAATAAACTTACTCTCAAAATAAAAAGTAAAAGTGTTGTTTCATTTCCACGTGTTTGGGGGTTTACCAACTCTTTTCCTGTTACTTCTATATTATTGCCACTGGGATCTAAAAGCATTATTTTGTATGATTTCTGTTCTTTCACATTGGTTAAGGTGTACTTTATGTTCCAGAAGGTGGTCTGTCTTTTTTTTTTTTTTTTTTTTAATATATTTTATTGATTTTTTACAGAGAGGAAGGGAGAGGGATAGAGAGTTAGAAACATCGATGAGAGAGAAACATCGACCAGCTGCCTCCTGCACACCCCCTACTGGGGATGTGCACACAACCTAGGTACATGCCCTTGACCGGAACCGAACCCGGGACCTTTCGGTCCGCAGGCCGACGCTCTATCCACTGAGCCAAACCGGTCAGGGCAAGGTGGTCTGTCTTGATGAATGTTTCATGTGAACTTGAGGAGAGTATATATTCTGCTGTTCGTGGACGAAGTGTTCTATGGATTTCATTTAAACCAGTTGTTTGATGGTGCTCTTTGCTTCAACTACAGTCATGCACCAGATGATGACGTTTTGGTCAGCAACGGAGTTCATGTATGACAGTGGTCCCCATAAGGTTATAATGGAGCCGAAAAACCCCTATTGCCTAGTGGTGTCATAGCTGTCATGATGTCATAGCACAACATGTTACAGTTACGATTGCCTAGCAGTGGTCGGCAAACTGTGGCTCGCGATCCACATGCAGCTCTTTGGCCCCTTGAGTGTGGCTCTTCCACAAAATACCGACTTCTGCGCATGGGCCACGAAGTTTCAATCGCACTATACGTGCGCGCCTGCACGTGGTATTTTGTGGAAGAGCCACACTCAAGGGGCCAAAGAGCCGCATGTGGTTCTCGAGCCGCAGTTTGCCGACCACGGGCTAAAGTATCTAGTAAAGTAGCACAGGCTTTAGCGTAGGAACAATGGACTATACTTCATAGCCTGGATGTTCAGTAGGCTGCACCATCTAGGTTTATAAGTGCACTCTGATGGCCACACAGCAACAGAATCACCTATTGACGCATGACTGTATGCCCTTCCTGATTTTTAAATTTTTAATATTTTTCTGATTTCAGTGAATTTCCTGATTATCAATGACATGATTAGAGATCTAATTACAATACAGTTGATAAAGAAATGTGCTTGTCTGTGCATGTCTGAACATTTTAAGGTGACAGCTAGAATTATAAATGATAACATAGAACATTTTAGATCTTTAGAAATTTTATATAATTTTTAGGGCATACTATTTTGGGAGTAATAAATGCTTACAAATACAACATAATTATTATTCCTTATTTGACAAAGCTTTCCTTGTATATTAGCATGTCAAACAGGCCTAATTATTTTCATTTCCCCCATTTAGAAAGAGAGAAAGATCATTTTAAATGTTTCATCTTGCCGAAACCAGTTTGGCTCAGTGGATAGAGCGTCGGCCTGCGGACTGAGGGGTCCCGGGTTCGATTCCGGTCAAGGGCATGTACCTGGGTTGTGGGCACATCCCCAGTGGGGGATGTGCAGGAGGCATCTGATCGATGTTTCTCTCTCATCGATGTTTCTAACTCTCTCTATCTCTCTCCCTTCCTCTCTGTAAAAAAAAAAAAAAAAAATCAATAAAAATATATTTAAAAAAAATCTTCAAATTAAAAAAAAAATAAATAAATGTTTCATCTTAAAAATCTCAAAGTTATTTTCAGGTAAAAGAAAATACTTTAATTTTTAAATTTTGGGAAGTTTGTCAAACTGTCAAAAGTTTTAAAACACTTGGTCAAATATAATCATAGGTCTCTGTGAAACAATACTTAGTTATCCATTAATCATGGTGACTTCACAGGCAAATACAGAAAGTTAAATAGTTGTAAGCAGAATTTAGCTCTTTTAATATTGGTTTACCTAAGCAATCAAATACCTGATGATACAGAGCACAGGCAATCATTTTAATAAAACACAAAATCTTTGCTTTCTCTTTATCATCTCTTATTAAGAGCATGCCAGTTGCGCCTGGCCAGCATGGTTCAGTGGTTGAGCATTGGCCTATGAACCAGAAGGTCATGGTTCGATTCCCCATAAGGGCACATGCCCAGGTTGTGGGATCAGTCCCCAATGTGAGGCGTGCAGAAGGCAGCAGATCAATGATTTTCTCTCATCATCATCGATGTTTCTATCTCTTCCTTTTCCTCTCTAAAATCAATAAAGAAGTATTTTAAAAAAAAGAACTTACCAGTTGTAAAGGAAAACTTTGTCCTTTTAGCAGATAAAGAACATGTTTTATTTTTACATAAGTATACTGTTGATTCTAAAGCTTATAATAAATTTATTCAGTCCTATCCAGCTTGATCATACACAAAATTTTTCCCCTTAGGATTTCTTTTCTTATACAACTTTCCTTTGTCATTCCCTCAAAAATCCATTTTCATACCTTATACCTTCCTTTACTAAAAACATATTTTTCTTGCATTCAAAGTTGTTTCCCTTATTATTCCTAGTAGTTTTAATTACATATATTGGAATTTCTACCCTTCAAAACCTCAATTTCTAATGAATACTAGGTAAGCTATTGTGAACTGATACATCACTTTTTATTTTTATTTTTTATTTTTTTAAAATATATTTTATTGATTTTTTACAGAGAGGTACTTATAATAGTACAATCTTTCAGTGTGACACATTTACTAACAAACCCAAATTTATCTTTTAGTTTCTCTGTAATAAGCCAAAAATAGATACTTATTTAACAATTAATGCCCTTGACCGGAATCAAACCCGGGACCCCTCAGTCCGCAGGCCGACGCTCTATCCACTGAGCCAAACCAGTCAGGGCACTTTTTATTTTTAGATTGGCAAATTTATTAATATACTTCATAATTTCAAGAAACACATGTACTTATAATAGTACAATCTTTCAGTGTGACACGTTTACTAACAAACCCAAATTTATCTTTTAGTTTCTCTGTAATAAGCCAAAAATAGATACTTATTTAACAATTAATGTTCCAATATTTTATCTTATTTGAAAATGATCTGAATATTCAATTACTTCCGTTAGTTAATTTAGCTAGCAAAACTTTAAACTTTCAAGTTAGCAAACGATTTTAGAAACTATTTTTAAGTACATATAATTGTTGCTAAAAAGTTTCACCTAAAAACTATTTGTCCAGCCCTAACCGGTTTGACTCAGTGGATAGAGCATCAGCCTGTGGACTGAAGGGTCCCAGGTTCGATTCTGGTCAAGGGCATGTACCTTGGTTGCAGGCACATCCCCAGTAGGGGGTGTGCAGGAGGCAGCTGATCGATGTTTCTCTCTCATCGATGTTTCTAACTGTCTCTCTCTCTCCCTTCCTCTCAGTAAAAAAAATCAATAAAAAATATTTAAAAAAAACAACAACTATTTGTCCATACCTATGTATTTTACTTGTTCTCAATAATATGTTTGGATTACCCACAAAAATTTTATGAGATGTTAAGCCAAGTCATCCATCATTCTAAGTTATTTTTGTTGATACATTTGTAATCCTAGGTAGGTAAAAGTATTACATTTAATTCTGATAACTCTAAAGACTTGCCTATTTTAATTAACTTTAACACCAAGTATTATTCCAGAGCCTGAAAAACATTTTGGTTAGTTTGTTTTATTTCTTCATTTATATAAGTGCCTAATTTTTAAGTTAATTAAACAGAGTTTTTTACAAACCAATTTTGTTAACATGCTCTGAAGGCAGACACATATCCACATATATAATCAGATGTAACCAGAGACCTGGTAGTTTCATTTTTAAAATTTCAGCCATGAGACAGGTACAATAAGGCAAAAAGTTCACGAATTTATTACAATTGGAATAAGTTAAGTTATTGGTTCAGGTGGCTAAGGCTCTTACTATTTTTAGAGAAGAACTTTAATACTTGCATTTTTCCTTGACAAACAATTTTTAAGAAAGCAGGTACAGGGCAGAGGGGGAGGGTGCTGCGTAGGTGAGGGAACCTTTTCAATTACTTGTGCTTCAATTACTTGTATCATGCTAAGTAAAATAAGTCAGTCAGAGGAAGACAAATATCACATGATCTTACTCAAATGTGGAATCTAAGTAGCAAAATAAACTGATGAACGGAGTGGATCCAGAAGCATGGAAGCATGGAACAGAGTGCGGAATCTCAGAGGGAAGGTGGGTGGGTTGGAGGTAATCAACCAAGGACCTTGTATGCATATATGCATGGCCCATGGACACAAACAATGGGACGGTGAGGGCCTGAGGTTGGGGGCAGGGGAAGGCTGGAGGGGTCAATGGGGGGAAAAGGGAGACATATGTAATACTTTCAACAATAAAGAATTATTAAAAATAAATTAATAAAAGGCTCTCCTTTCCGGTGGCTCAGAGGTTAGAGCGTCAGCCCCAGACTTGCTTCAGTGGGGCTTTGGTGCTTTGGTGCTCGCTGAGTCTGCCCCTTGAGTACATCACTCGTGGATGTAGTAGGGTTGTAATCTGCATGGTCTGAAGCTGACCACCAGGTGCATTGGCTTTGGAGCCTCCTGAGAGGTGCAAAGTCAGCCACTGCCTGTGCTCTGTCTGGGGCCACCCAGCGGGAGCTACAGAGCAATTTGCAGATGGCTGCTACTTGTGTTGATCTTGGAGGTATTCAGGAAGGCCAAGCTGTGAACCAAGGTGGGCTGCTGCTAGAGCCGGGCCTGGGGCCACTTATCGAGAGGTATGGGGCATGCTGAGGCCAGCTGCTGCTTGTTTGAGAGATATGTGGAAGCCTGAGCCAGGACAGGCCATTCATATAGAAAAGCCACTGCAAACAGCTTGGGTGGGGCTGCAAATTGGATGGGGTGGGGTCTCAGGGAATCACCGGGGCTGGGCAAAAAGTGTAGGCCAGGTTGATGGAGACTCAGATATGGCCCCTGCCTGTAGCACTGTGGTGGGGAAGTCTCATCAAAGGAACAAATAATCTCTGCCAGTACTTCTGTCTGGGAGAAAGCTGCCCTTCCCCAGCCCTCACCCTGATGCCAGACAATTCATTTCATGCCAGTATGTCCCTGTCATCTTTCGAGCTGTCACCCCAGTGCTGGAGCTCAGAGAGAGTAAGTCTGTGTAAGTCCATGCACCAGGTCTTTAAGAGGAATACCTGGGACTGCAGCCACACTCCATCTCAGCCACAGTACCAGCTGGTTTTCGTGGCCAGAAATTTTAGGGACTCCTCTTTCCAGCACTGGAATCCTGGGCTGGGGGGTCTCGTGTGGCACTAGAACCCTTCGCTCATCAGGGTGGAACTCTGCGGCCGAGATATTCCTCCTGATTTTTAACCACAATGTGCATGTGGGACTACCCCATTCCACATCTCCACTCCTCCTACCAATCTTGATGTGGCTTCTTCTGAATATCCTTAGTTGTAGGACTTCTGTACAGCTAGATATCAGGTGGTTCTAAATGATGGTTGTTCTGTAGTTCAGTTGTAATTTTGTGTGAGGATGCAAGTACTGCATAATGCTGTTAAATTTATGAGGAAATAAGCATGGACAGAGTGTTTCTGATGACCAAGACATAAAATAAATGTTGAGAAACCACAGAATCCTATGTAACCCTTCTATAAATTGAGTGTAAATGCCCAGTGCTGTCAGATTGATGCATCCTACTATATAGATATTTGCAATGTTTTAGGACTCAGTGACCTTTGAGGATGTGGCTGTGAACTTCACCCTGGAGGAGTGGTCTTTACTGGATCCTTCACAGAAGAAACTCTACAGAGATGTGATGAGGGAAACCTTCAGGAACCTGGCCTCCATAGGTAAGAATGATGACTTTATTACTTAATTTGTCAGTTAGAGATCAAGTATTTTTTTTATTGCTTTTACTGCATCCAGAAGTTTTGACATGTCATATTGTCATTCTCATTTGTCTCTATCTTTTGATCTCACCTTTTATTCTTTGACCTTGTCAATTTTTGTTTTTAATATATTTTATTGATTTTTTTTACAGAGAGGAAGGGAGAGGGATAAAGAGTTAGAAACATCGGTGAGAGAGAAATATCGATCAGCTGCCTCCTGCACTCCTCCCACTGGGGATGTGCCCACCACCAAGGTACATGCCCTTGACTGGAATCGAACCTGGGACCCTTCAGTCCCCAGGCTGACGCTCTATCCATTGAGCCAAACCGGTTAGGGCTGACCTTGTCAATTTTTTAGCAGCATGTTGTTTAATCTCCACATATTTGTGGGGTAGGTTTTTTTGCTTTCTTTTTGCAGTTGATCGCTAATTTTAAATTATTGTGGTTGAAGAATATGTTGGTATGAGTTCAGTCTCTCTTTTTTTTAAGATTTTGTATTGATTTTTAGAGAGAAGATAGGGAGAAAGAGACAAACATTGATGTGAAAGCAAAATATCAATTGGCTACCTCCTGCCCACGCCTGACTGGGGATCGAGCCAAAACCTGGGCATTTCCCCCAACCAGGAATTGAGCCAGCAACTGAGCCAGCATCCTTTCTGTGCATGGGACAACGCCCAACCAACTGAGCCACATTGGCTAGGGCGAGTTTAATCTTCTTAAATTTGTTGAGGCTAGTTTTGTGACCCAACATATGGTCTATCCTTGAGATTCTTCCATGTGCACTGGAGAAGAATGTATAAGCTGATGTCCTGGGATGAAAGGCTCTGGAAATGTCAATTATGTCCATTTCATCTAATGTGTCATTTAAGGCTGATATTTCTTTATTGATTTTCTGTTTGGATGATCTACCTATAATTTTTATTGATTTCAAGGAGAAACATCAATGATGAGAGAGAATCGTTGATTGAGTGCCTCCTACACGCCCCCTACTGGGGATTGAGCCCACAACCCAGGCATGTGCCCTGACCTCCTGGTTCATAAGTCAGCACTCAACCACTGAGCCACACCGGTCAGGCTATAATTGTGTTTTTTACAGTTTCTCCTTTTAGTTCTCTTAGTAATTCCTTTATATTTTGGTGCTTCCCTAATTGGGTGCATATATATTGAAAAGTATTGTATCTTCTCTTTTAAAATTTCATTTATTTACTTATTTTTATTTTTTTTAATCCTCACCCAAGGATATTTTTTTCATTGATTTCTAGAGAGAGTGGAAGGGAGGGAGGAGATGGGGAGAAAAACATCGACATGAGAGAGAGACATCAGTTGGTTGCCTCCTGCATGCACCCTTACTGGGGCTGGGGAACGTGCATCCAAGGTAGGTGCCCTTGACCAGGAATTGAACCCACAACCCTTGGGCCCACAGGCTGGTGCTCTAACCACTTAGCAAAACCAGCCAGAGCAAGAAGTGTTATATATTCTTGAGGTAGTTTCCCCTTTCTATATATATAAAAGGCTAAGTGACCGGGCTACCGGCCAGTACATATGATGTGCACTGACCACCAGGGGGCAGACGCTCAACGCAGGAGCTGCCAAGCTGTGGTGACTTGGCAGCGGTGGTTCTCAGGTGACGCACCCCGGAACCAGAGAGAAGGGAGCCTGATTCCTCACGGGGCCACATGATTCCACCTTCGGCCATGGGTTACTGAATCTGGTTTACTGCCGAGCTGCAGTTCTTCTAATTAATTTCCTTTCAATGTGCACAAATCTATGCACGGGGCCACTAGTATCATTATAAAATGACCATCTTTGTCACTCATTGCCTTTCTTATCTTGAAATCTATTTCGTCAGATATAAGTATGGCTACATCTGCTTTTCTGTGGATGCCGTTTGCTTGGAGAATCATTTTACACCCTTTTACTATGAGTCTGTGTTTGTCTTTGCAGCTTAGATGTGTCTCCTAAAGGTAGCATAAGGTTGGGATTTGTTTTTTGATCCTCTGCTACTCTGTGCCTCTTTATTGGTGAGTCCAGTCCATTGACATGTAGGGTAATTATTTATTGTCTGTGGTTTTCCTGTAGCCATTTTATCCTTTGTTTTCTGGTAGCTGTGTGCCTCCATGGGTTCTTTTTACTTTTTTTAATCTTTATTGTTGAAAGTATTACATGTGTCCTCTTTTTCCATTGGTTCTTTTCCTTTGTGTTTCTCTCCGTTGTTTTTGTTCGGTGGTATTTTATATTTTTTTCTCTGTTTCCTCTTTTTTTAAGTTATGTGTCTCAGTTTTGTTTTTTGCTTTCTGGTGTGGTCACAATTAGGTTTATGTAAAAGAAAGTTTCATATATATAGTAGCCCTTTCTCTTCTGAATGCATCTAATCCCCACCGTCTTTGCAAATTCAGACCTTACCATACCCCTTTGTCACAAATTATCCCTATTTGCTCTGTGAGTTCATTTCTGAATTGCAATAGATATTGCCTTCTTTCTCTATTTTAATGTTATTACTTCCTTTAACCTTTATGTGACATTTAAGTGTATAATACCCTATTCTAAAAAGGGGTTGTAATATCCTGCTTCTGTGTGCCTGTTGGTGATCTTATTCATAGTTTTGTGACCTTTTGTTCTTTGTTTCAGGTATTATAACCCCTTGAGTATTTCCTATAACACGGGTCTTCTTGTGGTTTATTCCCTCAGCTTCTGTATGTGTCTGGAAAAGTCTTTATTTCTCCTTCATATCTAAAGGATAACTTTGCTGGATATATTATTCTTGGCTGGTAATTTCTCTCTCTTGAGAAATTGCTGATTACCAGACAACTGTGGCCATACCTCTGTGCTATGTCCTTGCACAGGTCACTAGCTTCAACCACAGCACGGACTGACCACTCCTGCAGGAATGCTCATTGTATCTCTCTGCTCCTCTCTGCTGAAGGGAATGTCTGTGGCCACTTGATTCCTCCCCTCTCTGGGCTGAGACCTGCAGTGGGCTTCAGGCTGTGAGCTCCAGGCTCCATCTCTGGCACCATCTCAGCTCTTGTTTCTTCCCACCTTTCCAGTTTGCTCCCACTTCCCACCTTCATATGTTTCATTGTTTGATCTCTCAGACATGTTTATGCATTGAGCAGGGAGTCCTTTGTTGAATGATAGCTGTTCAAATTGTGGAAACTTTAAGGGGAGAAACCAAGGGGACCTCTCACGCTGCCATTCTTCTGACCAAGAACAAGTATTTCTTGCATATCAGTGTTGTTTCAAGATGTGGAAAAATGAGTATATTAGTAAATAAACTAAGCATGGTAACAACTCATCATGGACTTAGAATCTAATAATTTTTCTCTAACGTCTAATAATTTGGAATTGTTTTTTTTAGGTGTGCATTTAGAGAAAAAATGGGAAGATCATAACATTGAATATCAGTACAAAACCCAGGGGAGAAAACTACGGTGAGTCACTCAATAAACAGCATTGTTCCACATAAGAATTCCAGTATGGCCCTGATCGGTTTGGCTCAGTGGATAGAGTGTCAGCCTGCGGACTGAAGGGTCCCGGGTTCGATTCCCGTCAAGGGCATGTACCTTGGTTGCAGGCGCATCCCCAATGGGGAGTGTGCAGGAGGCAGCTGAATCGATGTTTCTCCCTCTCTATCCCTCTCTTTCTCCCTTCCTCTCTGTAAAAAATCAATAAAATATATTTAAAAAAAATTCTAGTATGTCATGGATTTATATTTATTTTATTTTTAATTTTTTTATGTTTATTTTTTATTATATATTTTTATTGATTTCAGAGAGGAAGGGAGAGGGAGAGAGAGGTAGAAACATCAATGATGAGAGAGAATCTTGCATCGGCTGCCTCCTGCATGCCCCCTACTGGGGATCGAGCCCGTAACCCAGGCATGTGCCCTTGACTGAAATCGAACCTGGGACCCTTCAGTCCACAGGCCGACACTCTATCCACTGAGCCAAACCAGCTAGGGCTGTCATGGATTTTTAAAAACAAGCAAATAAAACAATTTCTACTCCAATTTATTTACCCTTAACCTCATATATTAATATCACTGTTTTCATAATAACCAAGGTCTAGTCCTTTTACAGAGCATTCAGTATACAATTCAGAAAAGACAAAAAACCTTTACTTTTGTTATAAATTATAAAAATGTAATCCAATAACCCTACTAATAAATAGGAAATTAACAAAGAAATCACTAATAATGCTTCTCATTTTTTACAGAAGTGATATGGTAGAAAAACTCCATGAAAGCAAAGGAGGTAGTCAGTGTGGAGAAACCATCAGCCAAATTCCAAATCCTGATCTGAACAAGAGAACTACTTCTGGAGGACAATCACTTAAATGTAGGGTGTGTGGAAAAGACTTTGTGCGCCATTCATCCCTGAATATACACATCAGATCTCACACTGGACATAAACCTTATGAGTATCACAAATATGAAGATAAGCCATATAAATGTAAGGAATGTGGGAAAGCCTTCAGTTACCACAAATCTGTTCACAGACATGAAAGGACTCACACTGGAGAGAAACCCTATGAATGTAAGGAATGCGGGAAAGCCTTCATGTGGCTCCCAACCTTTCAAACACACATGATAACACACACTGGAGATGCTCCTTTTAAATGTAAGGCATGTGGGAAAGCCTTTAGTTCTTCCGCTTCATTTCGAGCACATGAAAGAATGCACACTGGAGAGAAACCCTATGAATGTACACTGTGTGGTAAATCCCTGAGATCTCTTCTAGGTTTGCGAATACATGAACGAAATCACACTGGAGAAAAACCCTATGAATGTAAGCAATGTGGTAAAGCCCTCAGTTGCCCCAGTTCTTTTCGAAAACATGAAAGGACTCACACTGCAGAGAAAAAATATGAATGTGAACATTGTGACAATGCCTTCAGTTCTCCTCTAGGTTTACGAATACATGAAAGAATTCACGCTGGCAAGAAGCCCTATGAATGTAAAGAATGTGGTAAAGCTTTCCTTTCTCTCTCAAGCATTCGAACACACATGATAACACACACAGGAGAAGAACCTTATAAATGTAAAGAATGTGGGAAGGCATTTGTTTGTCCCAGTTCTTTTCGATCACATGAAAGGACTCACACTGGAGCAAAACCATATGAATGTAAACAGTGTGGTAAAACCTTCAGTTGGCCCAGTTCCTTCCGAATACATGAAAGAACACACACTGGAGAGAAACCCTATGAATGTACAGAATGTGGAAAAACCTTCATTTACCGCACAACCTTTCAAGGACACATGAGAAAGCATACGGGAGAGAAACCCTACAAATGTAAAGAATGTGGGAAAGCCTTCATTTCTTCCTCAAGTGTTCGAACACACATGATAATGCACACTGGAGATGGGCCTTACAAATGTAAGGTATGTGGGAAAGCCTTCAATTTTCCTAGTTCATTTAGGGTACATGAAAGAACTCACACTGGAGAGAAGCCCTATGAATGTAAAGAATGTGGTAGAGCCTTCAGTTGTTACACATCATTTCGAACACATGAAAATACTCATACTGGAGAAAAACCCTATGAATGTAAAGAATGTGGAAGAGCCTTCATTTACCGTACTACCTTTCGAGGACACGTGAGAATGCACACTGGTGAGAAACCATACCAATGTAAAACGTGTGGGAAAGCCTTTAGTCGTCCCAGTTCCTTTAGAAGGCATGAGAGATCTCATACTAAATAGAAACTTCTTGGATGTAGCAATGTGGACAAGACATCAGTTGGCCTTCATCTTTACATGTGAAAACTCCCACTGGAATGAAACCCTGTAAATATTAGTAATGTGAGAAAGCCTGATGTAAATTAATCCATACATAATGTTCCGGAACACTGTAATATGAAAGAATTATTATAAAAGTTATAAATGTATTGTCTTTATCAGGGCCTCATTTTTAAAGTGGACTTCTGAAGTGTGGATATTTACTGCTTCCAAAAATGAACGTTGAGGCGGCAATACTCTTCAAGCAATACTACCTAGGTATTTCCTCCTTAAATCAGTTAACATTTTTCTCTTACCATTTTGAAGACTATTTGATCTATGGGTAAATTGAAGTGTATTTTTAATATGCAGGTAAGCTTAATTTTTATGTTTCCATTGTTTTGTAAATGAGCAATTAATAAATGATATTTTGGTATTTGTTGGGATTTACCTACTGGCCTCCTGTGCCAAGTACTGGATAGTCCTTGCCCCTTACATATTCCATCTTTCTTATGAGAAGACTGCTCTCTTTGTTTGGGCCAGAAGACCCTTATTCCATTTTCCTTGCTAATAAAAAGTGGCATAAATTTATAAATATTGCAAAGTTTATCATAGAGTATCGTCTCATGTGAGTGACAGTTGATCCTTGAACAATGCAGGTGTTACAGGTGCTGACCTCCCACATAGTTGAAAATCTGAGTGTAACTACAGTCAGCCCTCTACAGCCTCGGAGCTGATGTTTGGACTGTGTAGGTCAATTGAAAAAAAAATCCATGAATAAGTGGATCTACAGAGTTCAAACCCATGTTGTTCAAAGGTCAACTGTACATTGCTGTTTGTCATTCCTTCAGGCCAGGACTTAAATAATAGGCTTTGCATTAAGACAGATCTGTTGTTGGACAATAAAATATAGAATTGGAGATGACTCTCCTAAATTGTGTTTGGCACTGGGTAATGTGACAGTCTCTAGAATCTGTGTCGTTTATGGTTCCATGTAAGCTGCAGCTGAGGAGAAGGAGGAATCGGAGGAGTCAAATGACGACATGGGATCAATATGATTTGAAATTGTTCTCTTACCAATTTTAGAGAGATGGTTACAAAAGACCCTTATTTTTGCCGAACCGGTTTGGCTCAGTGGATAGAGCGTCGGCCTGCGGACTCAGGGGTCCCAGGTTCGATTCCGGTCAAGGGCATGTACCTTGGTTGCGGGCACGTCCCCACTGGGGGGCGTGCAGGAGGCAGCTGATCGATCTCTCTCATCGATGTTTCTGGCTCTCTATCCCTCTCCCTTCTTCTCTGTGGAGAATCAATAGAATATATTTTAAAAAAAAAAAAAGACCCTTATTTTTGTTTTGATTCATCATGGTCACTGAATAGCTTTGTCTGATGATGGAAGTGATTGACATTTTAATCTCAACACAATAAGAGACTGCAAGGGCTTGGGTAGGATATAAAAAATAATGTGAGCCCGGCTGGCAAGGCTTAGTGGTTGAACATCGACCTATGAACCAGGAGGTTACGGTTTGATTCCCAATCAGGGAACATGCCCAGGTTGTGGGCTCGATCCCCAGTGTAGGGTGTGCAGGAGGCAGCTGATCAATGATTCTCATCATTGATGTTTCTATCTCTCCCTCCTTCTCCCTTCCTCTCTGAAATCAATAAAAAAAATATATTTTAAAAAATAATGTGAGCTATTAGGGCAGCTGGGAGAAACACAGCAACGGAAGTAAATGAGCCGCTTCTGCTCTTAGAAGAAAAAAGCTGAATGAACTAAAAATTCTTCAGAGATTTGAATCTATAGGCTAAACCACTGCCCTGAAAACTGGAGGGACAAGAGAATATAGAGAATGGCCACTGACTGGGAGCAAAAGCTACCGGAGCCAGCAAACTGTGGTAACAGGAATAGATGAACTGCTGGAGGCACAGTATGGACTAGCTTGAGAATATTCTGGGGCCCAGTCATAGGGTACCCCCAATAACTCAAAGTTTAACTCAATGACCCAAAGCCTCATGCTTTATACAGTCAAAGGAGAAAAACATCTTGAAACATTCTGTTCTCTGTACCCTATGTCCTCCCTCAAAGAAAATTAATTTGCCAAACCCTTATCTGACCTGGGGAAAGGGCCGTTAGCCACCTCCAACTGTTCTTTTCTTTTTTAAACATGTTTTTATTGACTTTTTTTAGAGAGGAAGGGAGAGGGATAGAGAGAGAAAAACATCATCGATCTATCAGCTGCCTCCTACTGAGGATTAAGCCTGCAACCCAGGCATGTGCCCTGCCCAGAAATAGAAGTGGTGACTATTTGGTGCATGAGACTACACTCAACCATTGAGCCACACCAGCCAGGCCAAAACATGTTTTTAATGTTATCTTCTGTGCTGTTCCTAAGTTTGCTATTAAAATACATTAAACTGCCCTAGCTGGCTTGGCTCAGTGGATAGAGTGTCAGCCTGTGGACTGAGTGGTCCAGGTTCGATTCCGGCCAAGGGCACATGCCTGGGTTGCGGGCTCCATCCCGAATAGGGGGTGTGCAGGAGACAGCCGATCAATGATTCTCTCTCATCATTGATGTTTCTATCTCTCCTCCTCCCTTCCTATCTGAAATCAATAAAGAAATATATTTAAAAAATACATTAAACTATAAAAAATATAACAAAATACTTAGGAACAAATTTAACCAAGGAGGAGAAAGAGATGTATACTGAAAACCACAAGACATTCATGAAAGAAACTGAAAGACACAAGTAAATGAAAGGGTATCCCATGTTCATGTACTGGAAGAATATTGTTAAAAAGCCATCTAAAGATTCAGTGCAATCCCTATTAAAATTCCAAAAATGACATTTTTTACAGAAGTAAAAGTAATCCTAAAATTTATATGGAACCACAAAGACCCTGAGTAGCCAAGTCAATCCTGAGAAAAAAGAGCGAAGTTTCCTGATTTCAGAAACCCTTCCTGCTCTGGCTAGAGTGTTCAGTAGTTAGAGTGTCAGGCCATGCACCAAAGGGTCACCAGTTGGGTTCCCAGTCAAGGGCATGTACCTGGGTTGCAGGCTCAATCCCCAGTCCCAGTCAGGGTACATGCCCAAGGTTGCGGGCTCTATGCCCAGTAGGGGGCATGCAGGAGGCAGTGATCAATGATGTTTCTCTCATTAATGTTTCTATCTCTCTATCCCTTTCCCTACCTCTTTCTCTATAAATCAATAAAAACACATTAAAAAAAAAACTTTCTCACGTTCTTTAAAAAAAAAAAAGAGGGGTTAGCCCAGCCAGTGTGGCTCAATGGTTCAGCATCAACCTATGAACCAGGAGGTCATGCTTCGATTCCCAGTTGGGGGCATACCAGAGGCAACCAATCAATGTTTCTCATCACTGATGTTTCTATTTCTTCCTCTTCCTTCCTCTCTGAAATCAATACAAATACATTTTTTAAATAAAATATTTAAAAAATGGATTAAAGACTTAAATGTAAGACCTGAGCCCTAGCTGGTTTGGCTCAGTGGATAGGGTGTCGGCCTGCAGACTGAAGGGTCCCAGGTTTGATTCATGTCAAGGGCATGTGCCTGGCTTGTGGGCTCGATCCCCAGTATGGGGTGTGCAGGAAGCAGCCGATCAATGATTCTCATCATGGATGTTTCTATCTCTTCCCTTTCACTTCATCTCTGAAATAAAATATAAAAGTAAGACCTGAAACCATAAAACTTTTAGAAAAAACATAGTCCATAAGTCCCTTGATGTAAGTCCTGATATGATTTTCTGAATCTGAACAAAAGCAAAGGTAACAAAAGCAAAAGCAAAACATAAACAAATGGGAGTACATCAAACTAAAAAGGTTTTGTACAATGAAGAAACCATCAACAAAATTATTAGCCAACCTACCAAATGGGGTAAAATATTTGCAAAGCATATATTCAATAAGGGAGTTAGTAGTCAAAATATGTAAAGAACTCGTGCAACTTTTTAAAAACAAAAAAAATACAATGAAAAGATGGGCAGTCCTAGCTGGTTTGGCTCAGTGGATAGAGTTTCTGCTTTTGGACCAAAGGGTTCCGGGTTCGATTCTGGTCAAGGGTACCTTGGTTGCAGGCTCCTCCCAGGCCCGGGAGCTGGTCAGAAGCATGCAGGAGGCAACCGATCCATGTGTTTCTCTCAGATTGATGTTTCTGTCTATCCCTCTCTCTTCCACTCTCTCTAAAAAGGTCAAGGGAAAATATCCTCAGGTGAGGATTAACAAACAAACAAAAAAATTGGGCAGAGGCCCAGGCGGCATGGCTCGTTGTTTGGGGGTCATCCCTGCACCGGAAGGTCACTGGTTCTATTCCAGGTCAGGGCACGCGCCGGGGTTGCTGGCTCGATCCCCAGTGGGGAGCTTGCACGGGGCAGCCAATTAGTGTTTCTTTCTTATCGATGTTTCTCTCTCTCCCTCTCCCTTCCTCTCTCTGAAGTCAATAAAAAGCATTTTTTAAAATGGGCAGATGACCTGAATAGAAATTTTTCCAAAGTAGACATACAGATGGCCAACAGACATATAAAAAGATGCCCCACATCACTAACATGAGAGAAATGCAAATTAATACCACAATGAGCTATCACCTCACACCTATCAGAATGGCTATCCTCAATAAATAAATAAGTGCTAGGGAGAGTGTGGAGAAAAGGGGCCCCTCATTCACTGTTGGTGGGAATGCAGACTGGTGTGGCCTCTGTGGAAAACAGCATGGAGGTTCCTCAACATTTTAAAACTATATCTGCCGTATGATCCAGCCACTTAAGATGAGATAAATGCTGGTATTTATCAGGAGAAAACAAAAACACTAATTTGAAAAGATATAAACACTCCTATATTCATTGCAGCAGTATTCACAATGGCCAAGATTTTCAACCTAGGTGTCCAACAATAGACAAATGGATAAAGAATATAAAATATTATTCAGCAATTTATAAAAAAAAAAATGAAGCCATGGCTGGTTTGGTTCAGTGGATAGAGTGTCAGCCTGAGGACTGAAGGGTCCCAGGTTTGATTCCGGTCAAGGGCACATGCATGGGTTGAGGGCTTGATCTTCAGTAGGGGGTGTGCAGGAGGCAGCCAGTCAATGATTCTCTCTCATCATTGATGTTTCTCTCTCTCCCTCTCCCTTCCTCTCTGTAATCAATAAAAATATTTTTTAAACAAATGAAATCTTGCAATTTGCAACAACATGGATGGTCCTAGAGAGTATTATGCTAAATGAAACAAGTCAGAGAAAGATAAAAACTGTATGATTTCACTTATATGTGGAATCTTAAAAAGCAGAACAAATGAAAAAACAAAACAGAAACAGACACATAAATATAGAGAACAAGCTGATGGTTGCCAAAAAGGAAAGGAGAATGGGAATGTAAATCAACAAATGGCAAAAAAAAAAAAAAGCAAAAATAAACAAATGGTTAATTCTCACCTGAGGATATTTTTCCATTGATCTTTTAGAGAGAGTGGAAGGGAGAGGGAAAGACAGAAATAGCGATGTGAGAGAAACAACACATCAATTGGTTGCATCCTTTAGCTATCATACCCTAGTACAGGGGTGGGCAACCTTTTTGTGAGTGCGTGCCAAAACCAGCAAAATCTCTGATTCAAAATTCTTCTGCTTGCCAACCCTAATTTTTTGAGAACATGTTACGCCTACTTGATATCTCTTAAGGTGTACGTATGTGAAGAACCTTGAAGACATAATAAAATTCATTCGAGCGACAAAAACACAGTATATGATGATGAAAAATACATTTATTTTTTAATGTATACATGTACACTGATAGTCCGACAGAAAACTTTATGACTCCGTTTGATATTATCAGTGGGACATTTGCTGCTGCATCACTGATGACAGAGATTTTACATCAGGTTTATATTTCGTGACCTTCAGAGATATGCACGAGCTACTACTTTCATCCGTCAGGCTACTCCTATCACGAGACTTAACAAAATTCATCACTGAGAACAAAGATTCACAAGCGTATGTGGGTGAAAACATGGAGAGTAACGCTGTTGCAAAGTTTTTTAAACAAAAAAAATTTTCTGGAATGGCATTCCAAGTCCTCAATAGTTCGTTTTCGACACTATTGAAATTGCTCTTCCCCTCTCTCGTCAATCCATGTCTATGGTCTTTAAGATAACTTGTTATGTAAAATTATTTATTTATCCAAGATGCACCTACACTGAATTTATCTGAAAAATAAAAAAGTCGATATTAAGAAAAAAAATTGTAAATGGAAGATTATAAGAGAGGGTTTCGCGTGCCAGCAAAAGTTACTGGCGTGCCATGTTTGGCAGGTGTGCCAGAGGTTGCCCACCCCTGCCCTAGTACCTCTGTCCCACCCACCAAATAGCCTTAGGCATCACTAAAATACTTTCTAATAAATTTGCCCGTTCTAGGTATTCCATATAAATGGAATTTTACATTGTTGAGTAACATTTCATTGTATGGATACACTATGTGACATTCTTAAAATGGCAAAACTATAGCCCTAGCTGGTTTGGCTCAGTAGATAGAGGGTCAGCCTTCGGACCAAAGGGTCTCAGGTTCGATTCTGGTCAAGGCTCCCAACCAGGAAATAGATACAGTTTCACCAGATTTACATGCACCGGTATGTTCTTTGCAGTTTTATCACATGAATAAAGTTGTGTGACTACTACCACAATCAAGACACCTAAGAGTTCCATTACAATGATCCCTCGTGCTACCCTTTTATAGCCAGTCACCTCCAACACCTGGTTGGGACAGTGTACTCAAGTTATTCAAAGTGTTACCATTGGGAGAAAGTGGGTGAAGAGTATACTAGATCTCTCTCTTATTTCCTACAACTGTATGCAAATCCACAATAATATCCAAAGGGTTTGTTGTTGTTTTTTTACCTGTCACTAAAGTTTGACCCACACTCAAGGAGAAGGGCTCAAGCATTTGAATGGAAGATGTTATAGACTGAATATGTGTGTCTCCCCAAATTCATATGTTGAAGTCCTAACCCAGCCGTGGGCAAACTACGGCCGGCGGGCCGGATCCGGCCAGTTTGAAATGAATAAAACTAAAAAAAAAAAAAAGACCGTACCCTTTTATGTAATGATGTTTACTCTGAATTTATATTAGTTCACACAAACACTCCATCCATGCTTTTGTTCCGGCCCTCCGGTCCAGTTTAAGAACCCATAGTGGCCCTCGAGTCAAAAAGTTTGCCCACCCCTGTCCTAACCCAACATGATGGTATTAGGCTGGGGCCTTTGGTAGGTGATTCGGGTCAGATGAGGTCTGAGGGTGGGCCCCCTGCCCCCACCATGTGAGGACATAGCAAGAGGTCGCTGTCTGTAAGCCAGGAAGGGAGCCCTCACCAGGAACTGAACTGGCTGGCACCTTGATCTTGGACTTCCCAGTCTCCAGAACTGTGAGCAATAAATGTCTGTCGTTCAAGCCACCTTGTCTGTGTTTAGACTCCTGAGCTGACTAAGAGCGACAGCAAAGAATTAAACCCATCACTGCAGAAATGTGTCCCAGAGGCGACAGGGTGTTGGGGTTAAGCCTGAGCTTTGGAGTCGGGAAGAACGGAGCTCACCTTGGACAAGCCACGTGAGCGCTCTGAACCTGCTTGCTCTTCTGTAAAAGGATAAGGCTGTTGTGAAGCCACCTTCAAACTGCACGACACACGGACTGGCATCAGGGGAGGCCTCAGTAAGAAGGGCGGGTGCTGTTACTGCTGGTGCAGTTGTTCATGCAATGACACTGCCGGGTAGGCAGGGCCCGGTCCTTCACGACTGCAGGGGGCAGGCTGACGGGCTTGGGCTTCCTTCCAGAGCCGGGAGCCATGGGAGAAGTGCGGGCAGGGGAGAGGCAGGGAAAGAGAACCTTGAGACGGGGATGGAATGAAAGGCCGGGTGATGGGTGTCTGGCCCTGGGTGGTGGCCATGGGGATGGCAGGCGTGAGAGGCAGAGAGGTGTTCAGGACAAGTATAGGCGTGGTGACCCCACGACCCAGGTTGGGAGGAGCAGTTTAGGGGATAAGGAGTATGTCAGGAGTTCAGTTTTGACCTAGCTTTGTAAATAAATGGCAAAAAAAATCCCCTTCTTTCTGCCCAGGATGACTTTTCTTTCCTTTTTTTTTTTTTTTTTTTTTTTTTTGGTTCTCACCTAAAGATATTTTTCCATTGATCTTTTAGAGAGAGTGGAAGAGAGAGGGAAAGACAGAGAGAAATATCGATGTGAGAGAAACACGTCGATTGGTTGCATGAGTCCTGACAAGGGCCCTGGCCAGGGAGGAGCCTGCAGCCAAGGTCTGAGCCCTTGACGGGAACCGAACCTGGGACCCTTCGGTCCGCAGGCCACGCACTATCCACTGAGCCAAACCGGCCAGTGGATGGCTTTTCTCACTGTGCCTTCCTGAAAACTCCTACTGGCCCTTGAACGCGGACCAAAGCCCCCTCCTCCGAAAACCTCTCTCTAGAAGCCAAGGCCATCTGCACCTTCCTGAGAAGAGCGGGGTTCATCGGGTTACCCGGCAAACATCTGACTCCCCACACATTCACTCCGCACTCCTCTGGGAGAGTCTCGAGGACAGTCCTTGGCCGAACCATTGCGGGGCCCTCTGCGCGGCCACAAAGGGCTGGGAAGAAGCCCTTGCTCACCAAAAAGGACGAGCGGTCAGCCCATGTCGCTGCAGTTCAGGCTGTAGCCACACGAGGGCAGCAACGAACAGGCCAAGGATCCGAAAGGCATTCAGGCTCCGGCGTTCCGCTCCTTTTTTTTTTTTTTTTTTTTTTTTAATTTAATGAGTAAAAGGGCTATAACCTCCCACAACCCAGTTTTTTCCTTCCGCTCCAGGCACCCAGTGGCGGTGCCCCTCAGTGCAACAGGAAGTGGAAGTTATGCAAAACCTAAATTAGATCAGTCCCTCGTCTAGGAGTTCTCCACTGAGCCCACCTCACTGGGGATAAAAGCTCCTCCTCGCAGCCCCCACAGCCCCTCGCGATCTGCCCCCCACACGCCCTCCTCGCCTCCCCGCCTTCCTCTCCTCCCACTGTCCTCCTCGCTCCCTCTGCTCCAGCCACGCTAGCCTTCCTGTTCCTAAAAGCAAACAGACTCATTAGTGTCTGGGTTTGGGGTCAGCTTTGATGCCTCGAATAATCCATCTCTGTAGTTACTTTGTAAATGTGTAATCCGCTTAAACGATACCGTGAGAAACACGGTTTCCCTTCCCTGTGGTTCCAGCTGCAGCTGTTCTGTGGCTTTTACACCTGGCCACGTGGACCATCGCTTTCCAAGAGGCCATTGGGTCCGTATTTGGGTCCATGTAGAAATGCAGTGGGTTAAACATTTTATTTTATTTTTCCCTTTTAGTATGAGTACTGAAACACTTTATTTTTATTGTTTAATATCTCAAGAAAAATGATTTTAAATATATTAATGTTACATGCAATAAACATTAATATTTCAAGAATAGAAGGATTTTAAGTATAATATTACCAAAACTGTGCTAACATAGCATGATATCACAAAAGTTGTAGGAAATATTAAAAATCTGCAAATAACAGGATTACTTCTATTATATTCTAAAACATTTTTTCCTCTGGTTCTATTTTTGTTCACCAGTTTATGTTGTTCATTATATTCCACAAATGAGTGAAATCATGTGATATTTATCTTCCTCTGACTGACTTATTTCACTTAGCATGATGCTCTCCAGTTCCATCCATGCTGTTGCAAATGGTAAGAGTTCCTTCCTTTTTACAGCAGTGTAGCATTCCATTGTGTAGCTGTACCACAGTTTTTTAATCCACTCATCTGTTGATGGGCACTTAGGCTGTTTCCAACTCTTAGCTATGGTAAATTGTGCTGCTATGAACATAGGGATGCATATATCCTTCCTGATTGGTGTTTCTGCTTCCTTGGGATATATTCCTAGAAGTGGGATTATTGGGTCAAATGGAAGTTTCATTTATAATTTTTTGAGGAAACCCCATATGGTTTTCCACAGTGGCTGCACCAGTCTGCATTCCCACCAGGGGTTGGAATTCCCACCACCAGTGCACGAGGGTTCCTTTTTCTCCGCATCCTCTCCAGCACTTGTCGAAGTTGCTGCCTCAACTGACATAACAGTAATTCCTGGAGGCCTTCATGGTTCAGAAAGCATCCCCAGGACTTTTGGACGATGGCTATGTTCTCTGCGGTTCTTTGTTGATTTGTTGATGATAGCCATTCTCACAGGCGTGAGATGGTACCTCGTTGTCATCTCTCAGATGATTAGTGACTTTGAGCATGTTTTCATATGTCTCTTGGCCTTCTGTTTGTCCTCTTTCAAAAAGTGTCTATTTAGGTCCTTTGTCCATTTTTTATTGGATTGTTTATCTTCCTTTTGTTAAGTTGTGTGAGCTCCCTATAAATTTTGGAAATTAAACCCTTATCGGAGATAACATTGGCAAATACGTTCTCCCATGCAGTGGGCTTTCTTGTTGTTTTGTTGATGGTTTCTTTTGCTGTACAGAGCTTTTTATTTTGATGTAGTCTCACTTAAACATTTTAGATGGCCTTTATTAAAGTGATACATTTTATTATTTAATCTGCTATATGCCACCACCAAGCAAGCCCTTCTGAGGTCCTTAGCAGTTATTATAAATTTGAAAATTAAACATATAAATAGGGGGCCATGTGTTATCTTAAACCTTCTGTACTGCTTCTAAACTCAAATTATCACATAGTCTTCAACTTAAAGTTATCAGCCTGAAATCAATTAGTCGTCTCTGGAAGGAGCCACAAAAACCTGGTAAGCTTGTTCCCTCCAAAGTGGTGGCTGGGGACCAGAGTAGGAGGAAGGCTTCTCACTGTGAACTATTTGGGATTTTTTAAATTGAGATTAGGGGAGGGGGCTTCAACTTAATACACATAATAGCCCTGGCCAGCATGCTCAGTGGTTAGAGCATCGGCCCGTGCACCCAAGGGTTGTGGGTTCCATTCCAGATCAAGGGTACGTGCCTTGGTTGCAGGTTCAGCCCGCAGGATGCCTGCAGGAGGCAACCGATCGATGTGTGTGTGTGTCCCTCTCCCTCCCTCCTTCCTTTCAACGCTCTCTAAAAATCAATTGGAAAAATATCTTCGGGTGAGGATTAACAATAATAATAATACACATAATAGTGGTGGTAATAATATTAAGCAGTGGCAGCTGGCTTATAGTGAGTGATTGCTCTGGGCAAGGTGTCATTCTCATGTTCCATCTGTGGCAGGTCGTTTGGTCCACACAACATCCTGAATTGAGCGACTGTAACATCATCCATGTTAAAGATGAAGAAATGAGGCACAGGAAGGTACAGTCTCCAGCCAACAGTCCCACAGGCGAATGCCATCAGGGGGCTGGAGTGTGGACGCAGGCGGACTGTGAGCACCCAGGCCTGGCCACTTTGAGGAGCCGTCCAGAGCGCCAACGCTGGGTCTCCCCGGCCCAGGCTCATCTCCCTCAGCAATCGTCCACGCTTTCGTCAGCCTGACTATTTAGGTAAATATTGTTTTCCTGGGTACAAAAATATTACCAGCCCGGCTGGCGTGCCTCAGTGGTTGAGCGTTGACCTATGAACCAGAGGGTCACAGTTCGGTTCCCAGTTGGGGCGCATGCCCAGGTTGCAGGCTCCATCCCCAGGAGAAGGCTGAAGGAGGCAGCCGATCAATGATTCTCTCTCATCGTTGATGTTTCTATCTATCTCTCCCTTCCTCTCTGAAATCAATAAAAATATTTTTAAAATATATATCACCAGCTTACAATGTTTAAAGAGGAATGAAGTAAAGAAATTAATAAAGTAGAAATTAATAATGTCCCATGTCAGCTCTCCCCAGAGGATACCACTCTTCATTTGGTTCCTGTTGACACCAGAATTTCTTCTTGGTGTGTAGGACCGAGCACGTCCAGTTTTGTATCAAGATATAGTGTGACTGCCCTGACCGGTTTGGCTCAGTGGATAGAGCGTCGGCCTGCGGGCTGAAGAGTCCCAGGTTCAATTCTGGTCAAGGGCATGTACCTTGGTTGCGGGCACATCCCCAGTGGGGGGTGTGGAGGAGGCAGCTGATCGATGTTTCTAACTCTCTATCCCTATCCCTTTTTCTCTGTAAAAAATCAATAAAATATACTTTTTTAAATTTAATTTTGTTCTATTTCTTAGAGTATTACAAAGAGTATTACACATGTCTCTCCCCCCCTCCCCCTTGACATCCTCCCGGCCTCCCCTACCACCCAGTGTCTTGTGTCCATTGGTTATTCTTACATGCATGCATACAAGTCCTTCAGTTGATCTCTTACCCACCCCCAACCCTCCCCAGGCTTCCCACTGTAGTTTGACAGTCTGTTCAATGCTGCTCTGCCTTTGTATCTATTTTTGTTCATCAGTTTATAATGGTCTTTATTATCCATACATGAGTAAGATCCTATGGTATTTTTCTCAGCTTCCCAGGGGCCGTTGCAGCTTCCCAGGGCCGTTGCAGCTTCACAGGGGTCGTCTCAGCTTCCCAGGGGCCGTTGCATCCTCCCTGGGGCCATTTCAACCTCACCGGGCCGTTTCGGCCTCACCGGGGCTGTCCCGGCCCCCCAGGTGGATAACCAGGTAGATAAATAGATGTCAACAGTGATAAATAGGTATTGTGATCGCTCAACCTAAATACAAAGATACATAGAAGTATAAACGGACCGATGGTATATATTTGTCTTTGACTTGCTTTGTTCCTGACTGATCTTTTTCAATGTTTTTAGTGTGTTCGGAGACGAACGGAAACTTGTAAACTCAGGTGCACCTCCTTCCTGAAACTGAAGCCATTCTCTCTGGCCCCAGAGCTGTTTGAAGTCGGGAATCAAGCCAACAGGAGCCTGATTCTAAGACAGGAAAAGAGAATAGAATCTTCAAGCAATAGATCAAGGAAATTGAGGCTGACAGGGGCAGAATTCTGAAGCAAATGACTGAATACATTAGTAAATGCGCCAGGCCCGTCTGGAGTCCAATTAGTGGTGGTGGTTGTTGCTTTAAAATGAATTAGGAATAAATATTTGTGAACACTTAGGCAAAAGTTGATCGACATAAGCCATCATTGATTAAAAAATAACAGGCTCATTTTGCAGGTTGGGGTTCCACTCAACCTCCTATCTCGGATTCCATGCATGTAAGGAAGGATAAAGGTTTGGGATACACGGGATCGAGGAATGAAGATCCGGGAAATTCCCCCAAACATCTGTC